>NC_064626.1:993399792-993594792 GCF_023864275.1 Schistocerca cancellata
ATTAATAGGGGAAACTATTACTGTGCAAACACGAAAAACAGCGATGCTGTTTTGCTCTTCAAGGTCTCTTTGTTGAGAATGATTCCATCTATATATCACAGAAAACTGGACTGAACTGAACTTAACGTACCGTCAGAACGATGTCCTCTATTATGATGTACTTACCGCTGGTAGTTGTAGTCACTGATCAAATTTTTGGGGTAAGACATGTGACAAAGAGAGCGTTTTTTGATCTTGGACGGTGTCTGTACACTGTGGTATGTTTAACCAAACCGATTAATTCATTCATAATTCACGAGCAGTTTACTATGGATGTATTCTTGTTCTACGCTGCGAAACCCTATGTATGATGTGTGACATAAACAAGTATGACTGATACTTCCAATTAGTGTACCTGCGAAATATGTCCTATAAATTAATGGTGATCGCATTCCCAGGATAGGGCAGTGTTTGCAATCGCTTTCCCAACCGCTGAAAATATTTCTGCGCGTCGTTTTCCAGGAGGCTTGCGTAAGAGACACATCTTTTTGTCTTCAGACGGCACGCACTAACTGTCTGTAGTAAACTGCTCATCCACCATCGCTGAATTTATCGATTTCGATGAAAAATTTTTAACCACATCGTAAGGGCATATTCGTGGTCGACAAACAGTCGCACACTAATATGGTACCCTCTATAATTTCTTAAAAATATGAGCAGTCTCGTTTATTTTTTTTTATTAACATCTATGTTCTTATGTTTATTTTCATTCAGTCGGGAAATATTATACGATACGCCCTTCTCTTCAAAAACAATATTTTTCTTTTTTAAATGAAGTAGTTTAGTTATGGTTTGTAACCTTTACGGTGCGATATGCATAGTTTAGTGTTATCCCAATTAGAGCACGTCACACAACAAATGCCGTGGATTTTGTACCACCGGAAAGCGACTGGATTTCGCAGTTGTTAATATAAATCGCGCTAATTGGCGAAAATTTAGACGTTATCAGGTGACGAAAGCTGAGAGCGGCGAATGGTAGGCAGAGTGAAGTCTCCGCCAGACAAGCGTTATTCTGTCCGCACAACCGGCAGGGCCACCCAAGAGCGGCCTACTAGATGAGCTGCGTGGGGAGGCAATTAAAGCGCTCATTAGCGCACGGGGTATAAGTTAATCGAGCCACGCCGAGCCTTCTGCTGGTGGCGTCCGCACCACGGCCATTGCGCCCAGTCTCTTGACGTACATCCTCTACCAAGTGGTCCTTAAATGACTCTTTAGTAAGCAATTTGTCGTTTACTTTCGAACTCACCGGACAAAAGGTCCATTTTCAGTCTTATCCCCCGCGTTTCAAGGCTAAGAAGACTGTTAAGTTTAAGCTGTATAAAAAATAAAAGCTGAAATCTGCCTCAGTAATACCATCTTATTAATTTCGTGTTATTGTCCTAATAAAAGGTAGCCCACTTTCCATCCAAATTGCGTTCATTTCACTGTGTTACAGTATAGACGTGCCCAACGACACTTCTTACACAACTACATCACAAATTTCCAGGTCTGAAACATACCAGTTTGATTTTCTTGCGCACATAAAATAACTGCACACTTCCATTTTACAATTAGCTCACTAAATGCGTTATAACTGGATGTATGAATGAGAGACAACACATTTCATATTAAGTAAGAAATATAAGTGGTTGTAATTCGACTTCTGATTTTTTATAATTCTCATTCAGGAAGGAAAATTTCTAGACAATGATTGCAACATGGAAGAGTATTGTTACTCTTCAGTTACATAATTTTTCAGTCATATTTGTTATTTCATGGCTCCTGCAGTTGTACCTCAATACCAATGTATCAAGTTAATAATTTAAATTGAATTTTCAGGAAATTTATGACTGTGATTGTAATATCACAAATATGTAACACAATTTCCTTGTTTTCACTCACTAAAAAGCCAAATTGAAGATATTTACCAACAAAAACAAGAAGCGCGAGAGCAATTACATTCGTTCTGTGCTTACAATTAGTACTACATTGTTAAAACGGTTGTACTATTCGTAAACGGGTATATGTTTAATCACAGAGGCAAACAGTACCCCGTCTTTACATCTGAGAAATGGACTTGCAGAATGTTCTGAAGTTAACCGCCACCCATCAGCCTGCGACAGAGGATCAAATACGAACCAGATATTTAATGGTGAGTGTAAGCAGGACTCTACTGTTATCATCGGCGGCTGTAAACATCACCTGCAGTTGGGGGAACTGTAGATCACAGCCACGCTGCTGGACGGCTCGGCCTAAGTGCCCTGAACAATGGCTGGCCGTTTTGGAGACAATTTAGGCTGTATTTAAAGAGGTAGATAACGCTGTCTTGTCGTGCCACATATGGCAGCGAGCTGGGTGGTCTCTCTTCGTGATGACGATGATGGTGTCGCCTCCGACAACATACACTCGTACTTCGCTGAGTTATTTCACAACCGCGTCTAAACAACGAAGCCCGTAGCGTCAAGTATTCGTATTAAACTTCGCCGCTACGCACATCACCTTTTTTAGAGACTATGGTCCTCTCTGCCACTTAACGCTAAAGGAATACGATTACCGTAAACGTTGTGATTGGTTACAAAATTAATGTAAAACACAACACAGCAGAGCTCAGACTCACGATGACTGAAAACATTATCTGGCACTTTAAATCCGTAAGGCAAACTAAGCGCCGTTTCTTGTTCTGAACATATATCATGAGTAAGGTGTATTTATATTTTCACTAATAGAATTTTTTATTTCCAGATAAAGTAACTTCAGAAATACTGCTCTCTTTCTACTGTCCGTCAAATCACGCTAAGCAGTTGACAAAACTAGACAGGAAATTGGCCATTCAGAACCAGGCAGCTATGGATGCGCAGGCGCAAAACTCCAAAAAAGTAGAATAACACACTATTTACGGATACATAAACCCAGAACCATAAACCTGTATCTTACCGTATACAGATAACTGAAAAGGTGACAATAAAACATTTCATATACGGTAAACATGTTTTCACGCCTTTGTGAGACTTCGAAATATGCAGAAGTGAAACGTGTACTATACGTGTAGTACTTTCTTTCAGTTGCTCGTATAAGGTTCGTCCACGAGCTACATTATTTTCCTGTTTTTTATTCTTCACTTTACCGATAAAGTGCAAAGTTGACTACTGTTCAGGCTCTGAATATATTAGATTTGGACGTTTCGATACTTCCAATTACCTTCTACTTGCAGTTCATTTTCTTGTCCTTCACATTTTACTTTCATTAATCTTATTCTTTAAAATGTCATGGTAGCCACCACACATTCTTTCAATAGTGGATCTTTTGGTGTCAAGAGATTTATTGCCATAATGGCAGTCTGACAGCCGGCCGCGGTGGTCTAGCGGTTCTGGCGCTGCAGTCCGGAACCGCAGGACTGCTACGGTCGCAGTTTCGAATCCTGCCTCGGGCATGGGTGTGTGTGATGTCCTTAGGTTAGTTAGGTTTAAGTAGTTCTAAGTTCTAGGGGACTTATGACCTAAGATGTTGAGTCCCATAGTGCTCAGAGCCATTTGAACCATTATTTGAAGCAGCCTGACAATACACATAGCTGAATTAGTTTATACATGCAAATTCTTCTCATATGTTACAGTTTTATGTTAATACGATAGGTGATAAATTACACAGTTAATGCACTCTTATTTGTTCAAGCTCCAACAATCTATTTTCCTGTCTTAATATAACACTTTGGTCGTTTATAGGTGTGTTACGGATATTTATCATTTTGCATCACTGGACTGATCTAATTTCTGTCAGTAATGGCAACTGTTTTCACAAACTCTGCGAAGGCAAGCCGCGGTTGTACAATGAACTGCATTTCTTTCTATCATTTTCCTAAGATGAATATGTTAGCTAATGCTGATCTTTATCTACGGATGCCCTTTCGATGTAAATTAAGATTTCCGATATTCATTTCAGTTTTTTTCTTGCATGTTGTTAGGGATTTTCTATTATGTAAAAGCATTTCTTACAACTTATTCTCTTGAAGTAATAAATAACTACAATTGCTTTATCGCGTAATGTTACATGTTTTGCATCATTTATTCATTACGTACAATGGTTATGAAGACAATACAGTCATGAACTGAATTAACGGTAGTTCCTTCCACGTGACCGGGATGTCGTCAGACCTTGTACTGACCGGCTACATGACAGTCAAGTGAAGAATGGATAAGACATACGATATCAGGGCAATAAGATCGCGATACCTGGCACTTGCACACTCCAACTACGACGACCTGCAGGCACTGGTATTTCCATGTTGTCTTCGTGACACGAGTGTCGGGTGGGTTCTTTGACTCTGGGAAAACCACAGTCACCGCACTTACGGCAAGGTTCCCAGTCGACTCTCCCCTACGTTCCCTTACGCTCCACGCACGTTAAGCCTAGTTTACACGACGACATTGGGTTGCACCACTCGTTGCGTGGAACGAGTTGCACGCAAATTATTTCATATTTGACTGTAGACAGGGCGAAACTAGTATACACTTCAGTTTCGTCGTTTTGTGGGTTCCTGAGCCTGGTCTGAAATGAAAGTTTTGGCACCTGCACGGCGCACGAGTTGTGTTGGAGTTAAAGCTTGTTGCGTGGAATCGCTGCATGAGAAAATAAGAAACGTGTTCCGATTCGTCACTGGATGAAGAAAAGACGTCAGCTCGGTTCCTCAGCATCCTTGCTGAAATAATTTTTAATGGAAGAACCAAGAAGTTCTTTTAATTATCTTAGAACGTCACCAGAACTGTTAACGTTTCTTCTAAATAGAGTTAATTATGCGATAACGAACAAAGATATTGTAATGCATGAAGCACTGTCGCCAGAACAGAAATTACATAGCACGTTGCATGCATTACAATCGAGAACACTCGGCATGCTATAAGATGCGGTTTTAGTTTGTAATGACGCTTTTTCATTAACACTATTAATTATTAACAGTAATAATTATTAAAATTAACAGCAGTAATTATTTGAAGCAGGCCGCATTAAGAAGAGAATGGTTTGCAAACTACACTCTTGAAGATAGATCTGTACAATGGCAGTATTTCAAAACTCAAACATATGTGAATGGGGATCACTGCTGCGACGTTTTAAATAGACGAATATTGAATAAAGAATGTAGCTTCTTTATTTGTGTAGCCTTCCCTCCTGTCAACAATAATCATTAAAAAAAATCGGTCAACTCGAACGATGGGATTTCAGTCTTGTAGACAACAGCATTTCTACGGCTACAATTACATTTGCTTGTATTTTTCTTAATTCAGTTGTCTGTGTGCTCCTAATTCAATAAATTTTGCCCTGCAGCTCAGATATTGTCAAACTATCTATGTTCTAATCGCACGCGACGGTCTCAGAAGCAGATATTTCAGTTTGTCTATACTCCACGAACAAACATAACCTCAAAACTCATGCCACTAGTGTCGCCAAAGTTGTAAGACGCCTTAAGTGTTTAGTTTCACCGACGAGTTGCACAAACGCGCTGCGCACATGCGCAGTGGCCGGATGCGCAATTGCCTGCAACCTAGTGTTGTCATGTAAACTAGGCTTTACAGAGCACAGATCTTAGCATGAGCATAGATTCTCAGCCATTGGAAGCAAGGAAAAAGACTTGGACTGACGAATAGTAGGCCTTAATTTGAATGAGATGATACTAGTACGTACGTCGAAGACTAGATGAAGCTATTTGTTCCTCCAGGACTACATTCAGATAGGAGGTAGAGGAATTCTCCTGAGGTATGTCTACATGCTACATGGTACATGATGTCCAGTATGTCTGACATCGTCTCCCACTGGCGGACTACATGGAAATCCATTGTCCAGTCATGTGCACTTGGTTGTCTGCTTACAGTATCTTTCATGCGACCTATCCTTGAGCAAGATAATGCGCCACCTCATCGGTCTGGAATTGTCTGAAAATGCTTTCAGGAGCTCCTCAGTGGCATATGGGTGCTTCGTGACCGTACAAGACATCTGACTGTATTCCAGATGACGACATCTCAGACTCCTTCGAACAGAGATGTGAACGCCTCGGATACAGTACCTGACCGGTCGTGGATCGGGATGGCTCCAAAATGCTTTCGGTGTCTCGTAGAGTCTGAATCACACCGATGTTATCAAGACGAAAGGCTGTGATTTTCCATGAGCATAGATAGTGGTTGTATATAAAGAAAGCCAAAATGATATTTTTTGTTGTATATTCATATTTTTCAGTGAAAAATACTCTGTACTGAATGAAGTAGAACGGCGGAAATATAATTAATGAAGACCTAAATAAGCACGCTACAGAAACAAAATAAAGGAGGGGACCAAACGAAATTAAGTTTTCGTTAGTTTCTCGTGGTTCCTTGAATTACTGGTAAGACAGAATTCTGAAATACTTTTCAGACAGAAGGGAAAAGGACAAAATAAAAATATCACTTGAATAACAATACAGGAGTGTAATGTGGGGAGCTCATAGACACTATGACATCTCCCGTTCAATAAAATGACAAACCCATTGAAGGTTCGTAACATATTTTGTACACAGTGAACAAACGATATTTGTAACTATAATCGCACAAAAGAAAAACTGGTAGCAATGAAAAGATTTGCGGAGGGTAAATCACATGAACTGATGAATGAATGTGATGCTCCAGTCTGCGTCCACGTGATTCAAGGAATTTCATAACGAGTACAACTAAGCAACATAAACATCTGCTATCGCTTTTAAATTGAGTTACAATTGAAAGGACAATGTGTTATGCAGAAAGATGGGACACCTTTTCAGAAACGAAATCATACTGCAATTCTACGAGGGTGACTTCCTCGTAATTACAAAAATGGTTCAAATGGCTCTGATCACTATGGGACTCAACTTCTGAGGTCATTAGTCCCCTAGAACTTAGAACTAGTTAAACCTAACTAACCTAAGGACATCACACACAGCCATGCCCGAGGCAGGATTCGAACCTGCGACCGCAGCGGTCTCGCGGTTCCAGACTGCAGCGCCAGAATCGCGCGGCCACTTCGGCCGGCTCCTCGTAATTACTACTGATCTGACAGGGCGAGGTCTTCTCCAAGTTCAATATGTGTCACCAAAAATATTTGTTTACTATATGGCGTTTGAAAAATCGAAAGTAACGTTGTAAGTAGGCTGTTTAGGTTTTTATGTTGGTAACGCCACGTAGCGCTCTATATGAAAATCACTGACTGTGCTGTGTGATGTCTGTGGCTGGTTGGCATTGTTGGAATAGTCGCTATTGTAGTGTTGGGCAGTTGGATGTTAACAGCGCATAGCGTTGCGCAGTTGGAGGTGAGCCGCCAGCAGTGGTGGATGTGGGGAGAGAGACGGCGGAGTTTTGAGAGCGGATGATCTGGACGTGTGTCCATCAGAGACGGTTATATTATGACATTTGAACACTATTAAGGTAAATAAATTGTTTGTTCTCTATCAAAATCTTTCATTTGCTAACTATGCCTATCAGTAGTTAGTGACTTCAGTAGTTTGAATCTTTTATTTAGCTGGCAGTATTGACGCTCGCTGTATTGCAGTAGTTCGAGTAACGAAGATTTTTGTGAGGTAAGTGATTCATGAAAGGTATAGGTTATTGTTAGTCAGGGCCATTCTTTTGTAGGGATTATTGAAAGTCAGATTGCGTTGCGTTAAAAATATTGTGTGTCAGTTTAGTGATGATTAGAATAAATAAAGAGAAAACTGTTGGGGTACGTTGAGTTTTGCTCAGTTTTTTGAAAATCAAATAACGTAAGGGGTTTATCAGCACAGTAATTCATTAATTTTTCTAAGGGGACGTTTCAACGAAGGCAACTAAATATTTTGAATCAAGTGCGAGAGAAGGTACACATCAACCGTGCATCGAAGACATGAGCCCGACGAAACATTGCGTTGAGATTTTTGGATGTATTTATTGCACCGCGACATAACAGCCACAAAATATAAAATACTTTCTCTACGCTCTTTCATCTTGCTTCGTAGCTTAAACGCTGGGTTAAACAATCCATTGGCTAAGGGAAATATACGAGTACATATCCGAGTATACAAGACCCAAGACTACATCGAAAACAGTACAGGTTGTGTATTTGAAACCGACGTTTTTCATAGCCTGGAACACAAATATTTTATTCGCGGTTCATCGTAATGGTTTTCATCGTTCCACTAATTACCCAGAAAAATTGCTTAAATCGTCCATTAATTAGAATACTATTCTGAAATAATATTCAGTAGCACGTTGTCTCCCTGTCATGATTTCCTGTATCTGTCATAGTTGTACAGCGTTTGTTGCTTGTCTCGGAGCCATGACAGCTGTGACGCGTCACGTTTTGTGTGGCGCCACCCCTCTGCGACCAGCCGGTGTAGCGCCGGGGCGTGTCACCCAATACGCTCGGAGCGTGTGCGGCCGACAACCACCCACAGCGATCGCACAATGCACGTGATCTCAGATGACAGCAGAGCGACCAGCTGCAGCCTTCAGCCTCCATTTTGTACCCTAGGTCCGTTGTTCCATAATTCTATCGTCACTAACGTATAAAAAAACGTACATTGTAATACCACACATTCAACAATACTGGCTTCTCGGCTCTCAGTTTGAAAGCAACAACGGATTTGTCTAGCGATAGTGTAAAATAAATATTATGCAAAGATAATGAATATAGACGCGTAACTTTTTGGTGAGTCACCACTTTATGGCCAGAAACTAGGAACTGTAGATACTGCAAGCAAGATCAATGACTGTGAACCAGGATGCGGAACTCCACACGTTTCATTGTCAGATGGTTCACAGTCAGCTCCTCATATGAACTGACACCTTTTTGTGGCATGATAACCCATACACATTAATTGAACCTAGCTCAGGGTCCAACCAGCATGTATCTGTGTCGCAATCGGCCATTATGTCTTTCGACCGCATCCTTTATGAGATGTCCATGTAGCTTACATTATATTAAGGCATAACGAACATCCATCGAACCTACGTAAAATAACTTGTCTTCAATGTCTGTGATTACTTTCATTACACGATTCTTCAATACTTTTGCATATTTAAGGCTTGTGCTACATTTGCTTAAAGGCAACACGTATTCACACAAATAGTTGCCTTTGGTGTCGGCAGGAGTGGGTATACCAATTTTCTTACGTAGTGTAGAACGAAGATTAAAGTATTTTAGATGACTTAATTAATGTGATTGCACTGACCCTGAAAGATGTTCCACTCTCGCTGCAGACGTTTTGTGGCGGCAATTGTTCTAAACGGATCGTAAAACCCGGTTAAAATCTAGAAGTGCGGAATTCTGTTGGAATTATGTTCTTTCAGTTCATGAAGAGAAATCTGGAGTTAAATATACACACTTTGCTGTGAAAAACATTGCTCTGGACGAAATACTATGAAACTGTCAAAAACATCCTATGTATATGTTTTACGAGGTGTGGCTATAAAATAACGGGACCAATGCTGTCACAAAGTAAACATGCGCCAAAGATGAACGACCAACAGCTGTGAAAGCGTAAAGCCTTCTCAGTCGAATGCAGCATCTCTGGTGGCTTTAGGCAAATCAGTGTGGCAGTGGCATTCGTAATGTGTGAGAACTGTTATTTTGTTCGTGTCGTGAAGTTTCACATTAACTTGGAAAAACTGCTCCTGAAACCTATCTTTTATTAAAAGTAATGTATGGCGGAGACTGTTTATCATTCACGCGAGCTTTTGAGTGGTTCAAGCGTTCCAACGATGGCCGAAAGGCGGTGAATATATAACACGCCCGGGGCACCCTTCAGCAAAAAAAACGGATCATTATATAAAAAGAATTAGGTGATCTGACCGTCGGTTGCGTATTCGATGGATTGTTGAAACAATAGGGATTGACAAAGAATGCATAATACCAATTTTACGTAACCAGTTAACTTGAGAAAAATGTGTGTGAAACTACGGGCATAAATTCTCACGATCGAAGAAAAAGGAGCTCGTGAAAATGTTTGTAATGACACTTTGAAGCCGGCCGTTGTGGCTGAGCGGTTCTAGGCGCTTCAAGTCCGGAACCGCGTTGCTGCTACGGTCGCACGTTCGAATCCTGTCTCGGGCATGGATGTGTGTGTTATCCTTTGGTTAGTTAGGTTTAAGTAGTTCTAAGTCTAGGGGACTGATGACCTCAGATGTTAAGTCCCATAGTGCTTAGAGCCATTTGAGCCATTTTGACACTTTGAATATCACTGAAAATGATCCTCCTTTCTTGGAAAGAGTGACAACAAGTGACGAACTTTGGTTTTTCACTCATGATCCTTAAGCTAAGCGTCAGTCCACGCAGTGCTAGGACCCAGCTTCACCGAGAGCGAAAACAGCTCGAATGAGCAAATGAAGACTCAAAGCGATGATAATTGTTTTTGTGCGACATTCATGGAACTGTGTATCTTCACTAGGGTCCTTATGTACAAACTATTAATCAACATTACTATCTTCAGGTTCTTGCTCAACTGGTCAGAAAATAAGGACAAATACCCGACTCGAACTGTGGAAGAACAAGTCAAGTCATATCAAGACAACGCACCAGCTCATACCGCATTCTTGTGTTAAGAGGTTTCTAACGAAGTACAGCATCCCTCTGCTGGGCCTCCCTCCTTATTCTCCCGAAGAAAAAAAGGAGAGAGAGAGAGAGAGAGAGAGAGAGAGAGAGAGAGAGAGAGACCATGTTACTTCTATTTATTCCCCAAGGTCAAATGACAAACCTACCAGTATACGCTGAAAATAACGCCTCCGAATTTTTTCATGTGAAAACTCTTAAGGCTTTTTAAATAAAGCAAACATGAACATTCTACATCTTTATTCTTCGTGTCTACGTATTTATTTCTCAATATAGTCACCCTGGCGACAAACACATTTCCCGCAAAGGGAGACCAGTTTCTTGATACCGTCACTGTAGAATATATAACTTTGTTGACAGAGCCACAACCTCAGCTCTGCTTGCACCGCTTCATCATTATCAAAGTGAAGTTCTCGAAGGGATTCCTTAAGTTTTGGAAACAGATGAAAATCGGATGGGGCCAAGTCGGGACTGTATGGAAGATGATCGATGACTGTGAACCCAAAGAGTTGGGTTGTTGCAGATGTCGCAGCGCTCGTGTGTGGTGTGGTATGTCATGCTGAAGGAGAGGGTGCTGCTTGTGTGGACGAACTCTTTGAATTCAAAACTCAATTACAGCACGCTGTTTCTCACGCGTCGACGTAAAACGGCACACACAGGCATGTTACACGCTGAAATACGGAGCCCTCTAGCGGCGTAAGGCTGCACTGCAAACATGAAGAATAAAGATGTAGAATGTTAATGAAGTTTGTTGTGTTTAAAAAGCTTTGAGTGTTTTCGCATAAAAAATTTGGAGGCATTACTTTTCAGTACGTCCTCGTAAATTTATAGCATTTGAAGATTCAGAAAGATTTAAAATTCTGAAGTTATAAGGAATAAAAGACCATCTAAACTTGCACAAAAGCCAGATTACAGTTATAACAATCGATGGATATGGAACGGAGCCAGTTGTTGAGAAGGGAATGGGAGAGAGCTCCAACTTATTCACCATGCTACATAATCTGTACATAGAATGAGCAGTAAGGAAATCGATGAGAAAATTTGGAAAAGGAATTAAAGTTCGAGGAAAATAAATAAAGCCTTTAAGGTGTGCTGATGATATACTAATTTTGCCAGCGACAACAAAAGACTTGAAGGATCAATCGAACGTAATGTATAATGGTTTGGAAAGAGATTATAAGATGAAAATCGACGAAAGTATGTAGTCGAATTAAATCAGGTGACGCTGAGAGAATTAGACTTGAAAATAAGCTACAAGTAGTCAATGAGGTTTGTTATTTGGACAGGAAAATAATTGAAGATTTCTGAAGTAGAAAGGATAGGAAGTCTTTTCTGAGAGCATTTGTCTCAAGGGTAGCCTTGCGCTGAAGTGAAACATGGACGATAAGCAGTACACACAAGAAGAGTATAGAAGACTATGAAATCCAGTGTTACAGAAGAATGCTGAAGATTAAATTTGCTGATTGAGTAACTAATGAATATGTACCGAATCGAGTTGTAGGGAAACGAAGTCTTAGGCATTATGTAACTAAAAGAGGGGCTACATTAATAGGATAAATCCTGAGACATAAAAGAATAGTTTTTTGGTAGCTGAGTTATTCGTGAAGGGTAAAAATAGTTTAAAATAAATAAAAATATAATTTAAAATTCACGTAAAAATAGTAGACGGAAACCAAGGCAAAGCAGTTTCAAGTAGATGTACGGTAAAGGGATTATGCATAGATGAAGAGACTTGCACAGGATAGACTAAAGTGGAGAGTCTCATAAAACCAGTCTTCGAAATGAAGAGCACAGCAACAAGATCTGAAGCAAATCTACCCTCAGTCCGAAGCTTAGTTTCAACAAATGGTTCAAATGGCTCTAAGCACTATGGGACTTAACATCTGAGGTCATGAGTCCCCTAGAATTAGAACTACTTAAAGCTCACAACCATAACTAGGTATAATCCTATTGCAAGTAGTACAGCCTTGCCTTCCTACGACTTTAGAATTATGTTACCTAGACATTTATAGAGATAACTACTGCGAACAATGATGAAACTTGCCGCTTATCACATTAACATATCATTCAAAAGCTGAAAGAAGCTGCAGCTATGGATTGAATCCCTAGCTAAATACCGCGTTGGTCCAAAAAGTTTAGAGACTCGATTCATAAAAAATAGAGAAAAGTTAAGACAGTTGTCTTAAGTCTTGGGTGTTCTACAAAGGCTTCCCCAATCTGAGCACAACGCACAGAACTGTCAGTAAGTCCTTCTTCGGGATGTTATTCAACTCGCGCATCACATTCGCACTTCCTTCGGTCTTCGTGAGTCATCACACATCCATTCTGCACTTTGTCGTTTAGTAGTTGCTTCGTATTGATAACATCACGTCTCGTCACCCGTGATGATATTTTTTTCGTGAAAAGAACTGTCGGCGTTTTACAGTTCAATCAAGTCGTGGCAGATGCCCACGCTTCCTCTTTTTTGCTCGGATGTCAGAGTGTGAGGGACAGACTTTGCGCAGACTGTTCTCATCAACAGATTCTCTACAATGTCTTGAACACTTGATTTAGAGATGCTGCCCCAGTTCGACGTATGACACAACACTGCTGACACACTATGGCCGCACGTCCTCTACTTAACACTGCGGGCTCACAGCTGACTGGCTGAATGCACATCCGTTGTTTACCGTTATTAGTTCAAGTTGCCTCCGTAGTTATTGTAGTGACGTTGCTTACATGCCAGATATAAAATCAGTCTCGGAACTTTTTGGACCAACACTGTAGATAAATATGGAGAAAAGCATTACACTCTATAAAAACAGAAATCCATAACCACCAAAAATTTGTATTATGTTTGTTACAGTGTACAAATACAGTTAAAACACTGTCAATTATTGGAATTGCATTATGGACATTTTAAAATTTATTCTGCAGAGTAGAAGAAACTGAATCATTCGTTCCTGTTGTTTGAAGTTGAATCCCTCGACAATCGAACAAATGATCGAACCAGATTAAATATGAGCAATGCCACAAAACTGTTACTGTGTCCAGAATAAGTTAAAAATATAATTTTATGGGATCTCCGACGTCGACTTGTATGGTAAAATTAGTAACAGCCTGTACATCTGTTTTGTCTGTATTCTATTTCAATTACGGCACTCCGTCCATTACACCATTCAATTTATAGTTATGGGATGTACTGTAACACACACCGAACAGAACTAAGAAAAATCAGTGACAAATGTTTCGAGTCAGAACTTCCACTATAAATCGATGTATTTTACGTTTCCAATCTACTAACCTACCTGACGTCTTAAACATGATATCCACGAAAACCTACTGTAATATAATTTCTGCCTTCCGTTTTCCAGCAGAAGTCATTAGAATCATAAATGCGGTCTACTGCATATTTCGAGAGACTCTCGTGCGATAATTTTAATCATCAAGAAACATAGTCGCCGGTTCTTTAGTCCAGTTTGGCGAGTATGCTTGCAGACGAGTGGTCGAAGGCGCGGCGTGGGATGTGGGAGCGGAAGTTGACACACGGTACAGGGGGTCTACGCACTACCGTTCTGTGTGGACAGAGATAAGACAGTCCGAGCAGCCGGGTGGGGCGCCGAGAAACGCCCCCGTGGGAAGGGCACACAATTCGTCGCACAATGCACCCTTTGCGAAACAGCCAGAGGTCTTTCTCCTGTTTCCTTGTTTCGTTCTGTCGAACACAGAGTCAAGGTCATCCTTTGTAATTGAGTACAACCATGTAAAAGATGGTAATAGAAAAACTGATAACACGTTCTCCTCTAGTAACACTGTACAGAGCACTCTCTCAATAAAAAAAAAGCTTGAGTCTTGTCTGTTACTCGACGACTTAATCGATTTGTTGCAAACTGAATCTGTCACACCGAAGTCATGTCCCATGTGCTGTAAAATGCAGTGGACTAACTGCTGTTAAAATAAACAGCTATAAAATATATTTATTATCTTAGTTGCTAGTAATTCGTTTTCACAGCAGATTTTTCCTAATTACTTTAATTGTAGATCAGTAAAGGAAAAAGAGTTTTTTGGGAGAATAAATATAGCTACACGTTATGTAGGTAAACATTAAGTATGCGATGCCCTCTATTTTACGGAATAATTCATCTTTGTTGTTAGTTGTATAACGTTGTTATTAGGCATGGCTTAGGTTCAGTTGAGTAGCGCACTGAACTTAGCATCAGTATCGAGGATAGCTTCTACACAATATTTTGATCATTTTTCGTTCGTGACGTGGAGTGATGGACACACGCGACACACGCCCTATCGACAGTAGCAAAATGGCGCACAAAAATCAGTTATAAGTTTTTTTTTCGATTGACCCAAACATTTCTGAGAAATTCGTTTTTGAATTTTCTTTTGGTCACTATCCAACAAATGTGGTTCGCAGCTTGCACTAAGTTTTCTCTGACTTAATTTCTTCTGATACAGACGCATTTAATACTCGTTACATCCATACTGTGCACTATATTGATGTTTTCATCTGTGCTTGCTGTTTTCGAAATGAATTGATGACGGAAGACAACACAACACCCAGTCCCATAGCGGATAAAGTCTCCGACCGGGCCGGAAATCGAACCTGGGACGCCATGATCTAGAGGCGACTACGATAACTACTTGATTTGGATATATTTTTGTTGGATATAAATTTTACAAATCAAATAATAGTATGGCGACACAATATTGAGCGAAGGAGCGACGACATGGCTACTTAAAAAAGCCGTATGTACTGAACTATTCCTCAGACCAAATAACAGCTAACCTCTCTCTCTCTCTCTCTCTCTCTCTCTGTGTTTGTGTGTGTGTGTGTGTGTGTGTGTGTGTGTGAAATGGTTCAAATGGCTCTGAGCACTATGGGACTTAACTTCTGAGGTCATCGGTCCCATAGAACTTAGAACTACTTAAACCTAGCTAACACATCCATGCCCGAGGCAGGATTCGAACCTGCGACCGTAGTGTGTGTATGATTTCTTTTTTTTGGGGGGGGCATTTGCAAATGTTATTGCAATATATTCTCGGATACATTAGAAATTTTTCTGTGAATATATCGCAAACAACTGTTTTTCTTGGGAGAAACTTAAAACTTTCAAGTCACAGTATTTTCAGCGACTACTTGAGTAAAGAAATTCGTTCCTCTGCTGCCATGAGTATCCCCGAGATATTAAGGTGTTGTTACAGAGAAAGACAGCTTACGTCAAAATTACAGGAGACACCTAGAAAGGAACAGCAATAATTTGTTAACGAACTGAACCAAACAAATATGAATGCACAGTACCAACGTGTAACAGGTCGCTCAGATCAAATGTACACGGGGCTAACTCTCTCATTGTCGCAGAGTTTTTACAGTTCGAAATCGCTCGGCAGCATAAATCGTTTATTATCCTTTTATGTGGAGTAATACGTTCAAATGACTGCGAGTTGCTCTCTTACATTTGTCGCTGTATACACCGTAATTCAGCTACTTCTATAGTCCAGGGATAAACATGCTTTTACAAATTACAGGGCAGTAGGTGCCGCCTCGACATCGTCATTGCGCGCTATCGACAATTACATCAGTATATGCGTCACCTGCTTTCCATAAAATAAAGATAAAGCTAGTTGGTCCTAACCTAAGAACCTGAATTATTTATGCGCCGCCTGTGACTGAATGGCGCACGGCGCGTTACCTGGCCCTCTTAGCGTTCCTGCCCGTCCACCTCTTACGCCAGTAATGTACAGTGACGATACATATCGTGCTTTGAGACAACTGAGGTACTGGTAAATATAAATGAAGCACCGAAGATGCACAGAGTGACAGTCAGAGCTGTACTACAGATTGTCTAGTATTCAAACCAACGTTCCTTACAAAATTATCTGTACACGTATTTCAGCAATCATTTTGTTGCTTTTATTTTATGAAAAATGTTTCCGGTTGTAAATACTGAACTTTATGCACTTCCCATTCGTTGCAAATGTAAATTATCAATCGTTTTGGCAGTGATGCAGAATCCAATATCACGGCGTTAAATACGTAACATTGTAGGTTGAGGGCGAGGTCTGTAGATGGTTGGAGAGATGTAAATAAGGTCCTGCATATCGCCGATTTCCCTACCAATACATAAAAACGATCTCAACTGCTAATCTTCTGTTTCCTGGTTCGTGGAAACATCAGACTACATTACGAACAGCAGATAAATGACTAACACTGAACTCGTGATGACTTAAGCAATACACATTTCTGATTGGAAATACGATTACAGTTTTATTCAACGCTCTTTCTTTCTAAGGGGAATGGACTGGACAGCTCCTCAGACTGCTACACGTGCTCTGTGCGTCTCAGAAAAGTCTCCTGGTCACATTTACATGTGGGACAAACTAGCTATGATTTCTTGCTACGAGCATATGCTTCATAATCATAAAGCGTTTTACGTACAGACAGATTTTAGTTAAGGTAAGTTAAAATAGGTTGACAGTTATTTTGCTGCAGGCCACTATTATTAATCGGTAGAGAAGGAAATCTTACATTTGCTGAAGTAAATTTTAGATATTTTCTGTACTATCATATGCATTGAATTTGCCTATAAATGAGCAAAAGACGGGATATATCCGCTTCTTATCCTTTCTTTTGCCTGTGATTCACGATTTACATACAAGTCAATTGACAAGGAAGAGATGTTACAACTCGCCGTCATGGCAATATCAATGTCATTAGAGACAAGGCACTAGCTGAAATGGATAAAAAGACCAAGAACTGGCTATAGCCTTGTAGAAAAGTCATCACAGAAATCGCTTAGAATAATTTAGTGGCTTCATGCAAGAAGTAAATCAGGATGGAAAAAGAGGTATTTGAACCCTGGACCTTTGAAAAAAAAATCTGCCTTGACGAGGGCACCAGTACGCTCCATACGTTTCATACTGTCGACAATGGAATACAATATAGATTACACAGATTACACAGTGATATACTGTACTGAGAAGCTTTGAGGTCGTCGTTACAAATGGTTCAATTGGCTCTGAGCACTGTGGGACTTAACATCTGAGATCGTCAGTCCCCTAGACTTAGAACTACTTAAACCTAATTAGCCTAAGGGCATCACACAAATCCATGCCCGAGGCAGGATTCGAACCTGCGACCGTAGCAGCAGCGCGGTTCCGGACGAAGCGCCTAGAACTGCTCGCTCACAAAGCCCGGCAACATCGATACAAAGTTATACCATTTTTACATTCTATCCACTTTCGTGAGGCATATGGTGCACGCTGCGATACGCTTCACAAGGAAAACTTTCAGGGGAGACCAGTGCCGAGTTCAATCAGGACAGCGATTGTGTCTTCTGACGCTAACGAGCATAATCTCCTAGCTAGGTTTCGGAAAGAGGAAAACCTTAGCAGCTGTTCATTCCGGGATGAATATTCTCGTTTGTCAGTGGTTTCCTGTTATGAGGCGCGAAGGGGCGGCGCTGACGAGAGGCCACCGAGTAAGAGCGGCGGCTGACGCGCTGGCGACGGCGGCGGCTGCGGCGGCGGCGGCGGCGCTTTACAGCGGCCATTCAAGCCCCAGTGCCGGCCAGAGTTACTGTCTTCCCGAGATACAACAGACGTGAAATACAAGCACATATCGCGCTGCCGTCTCTCCTCAACGACCTGCGTTGTTATTACTATTTTTTGGAGACGGGCTCAAAAAGAACCTACGTACCATTCGACGTCGGAAACTGTGGCCGAGGAAAAGAATTTTATCCTTCCTGCAGAGAAAATGTCTAGAAGTTCTTTGTTTTCAACGGATGTCACAATAAATTTTCTGCGAAATATCTTATTGCTCTATCCTACGAGTTAGCAGTATACAGGGTGTCCAGAAAGGTCTGAAAAGTTTGTGAGGGGGTTGCAGGGTAGTTTATGCTGAGAGATAATTGTTAGGGAAAAAATCCGATACGTTGCACCTTTTCCCAGTTAATTAGGATTGAAGTTAGCCCATTAGGCCGTTGCGCGCGCAAATTCAAACTACATGCCAGAGATGGTATCGCCAAGTGTTGTTTGTTAGGTTTCCTAAAACCGAACAGGAGAACGACACAAATAATGGCCAGTGGCCAGTAATAGGGATTGAACCTGAGCCAAAAGCAGTGTAATCTCACTCGCAATCGTCAACGCTGTGATAGCAAATGACACTAATTGTATCTGACGGGCCGCTTGAATTTGTGCGCAACGGCATGATTGGCTAACTTGGATGCTAATTATCTTGGAAACAGGGCAACATTTCGAATTTTTTTCTAAACAGTTATTCCTCAGCACATCCTACTCTGCAACAATCTTACAAGCTTTTCAGACTGCTTCTGACCACCCTGTATAGTAGATACACACTAAGGAATCAACAGGTCGTTAACTACCGAATGATTTATTTATATCTTCTTTCAAACATACAAATTATTTAAATATTAGCACTATTATTCAGAGTTCTGTTTTTATGGAGTCGTAAAATATTAGCTGACTGAAGAATAAAATGTTCTACAAGACGAGTGCTTTCATAAATTTATTCGTTATTACAAGTCCTATGGTCCAGAAAAGCCTGATTAAAGAATCATACAGGCTTTGAAACATTTTGTGCATGTATGCAATTCAGTATTTACGGTGGAAAGGCACTGGGTAATTGTAAGTATCATGTTAAAGATGATCTGCGTGCCACAACACAGCAAACTCTGCTAATTGTCGAACTCTCATGTCCGACTCGATGCACTTTTCTTAACATTGTGTACAACAAAATATCTCGTTGGTGATAGGGAGATAATTTGCTGTTCAGCGGCAACAACTGAAGTCTTTAAAATAAAAAGCGTGTCTTGCTAAATTCCTTAAACTCAATGTATAACGATGTAGGAATAAACAGAACATACGAGTAAATGACAAGAGAAAAGCAAATCGGATGTAACATTGGTCAGTAGATTCAATTATTCATCAGTCATATAAGAAGGATTCTCTGTTCTGACAAGCTGAACGCATCAAACTTAACAAGATGTGTGATAATCTGACCTACATCAACCAATCAATCTGTTGTTGAATAAATATGTCACTGGTACAGTGTGAATGCTTGGCGAATAATATAAAAAATCTAACATTTACTCTAGATGATACAGATAGTGTCAGAGGTTTCTGTGTGATTAAGAAAGTGGCCGCAGACTCACTAGTACCGGCTCCTAATAACAAATCATACTGCTTTTAAGATATTGCGTGTGTGTTCTTATACGACGGAAGATATTCCAGTTCAGTTAACAGTATGACGTCCAGAAAAAGTCGTTTTGATGCAGAGTACGAATTAACTATTACGACAGAAATATGTTACCTGCACGACTCAGCAAAGTAAATATAGTAGCATTACAATACAGGATTAATTCGAGTCAGTTATGCCACAAAATGTCTTGGAGTAACAAGGTTTAGCGCTATGAAATGAAATGACGTTTATAGAATCAGTTGTAGGCAAAATTATTGGTAGGTTTAGATTAACTAGTAGGGTACACAACACTGCGTTTTGCTACAAAGATGTTGTAAACAAAACAATTCTTTAGTCAAGGCTGGATTACAGTTAAAATGCATATGATGCGATCAGAACTGTACGCATGCAAAGAACGACAGAGAGAATAATCATATGTTGAAAATGCGAGAGTGTAACAAAAATGTTGAAAAATCTCAGGTGGTAGATACTCGAAGAAAGACGCTTTGTATCTCACTGACTCTGGCGAATACAGTCTATAAACGTCTGGAAAGTCTTGGTGCCGTAGCTCCGATTGGTAAATACTGTAAACTTCGTCGAAAGTTGTTACTGTACGGACCTCTAACACACCTGAGTCATTTGTAATAAGAGCAATAACTGTCAGTGAATATCATCCATACATATTATAAAAATGTATGTTGTATGTATGTTTGTTCCACACCTCCTTCCAAACCCCTAGACAGATTTTAACAAAACTTGCTACGCGTATCACTTACTATCAGGAAACAATCGCTCTGGGGTAATAATCAAGGGAGTTAGGGTGGGAATGAAAAAGTTTAGCCCCAGACTTAAATGATCCAGTATTTGAAAATGAGAGCATTTAGCTACTTCCAACAAACTTTACACATCGTTTCAAATCTTTACGAAACTTTTTCTCGCTAGCAAAGTCCACAGTCTGATGAAAGGAAAAAACGACGATACGATGTTGGTGTGCGTGCGTTACTCCGAATTACGATGCAAAGTTCCTTTGGACAAGCATGCGTGTCTAAAGGAACATGCCTTGTGGTGCCTACAGCTATTATCAAATACATTACATATATTCGTAATTTAGAATATGGACAACATTCAGCTGTAGAATGGAATGACGACAATGAAAATTTGTGCCGGACCAGAACTCGAACCTGGATATCCCGCTTATCACGAGCGGTTGCCTTACCATTTGGCTATCCGTGCACGACTAACGGCCAGGCCACAATTTCTGTGTGTCGTCAACCATGCGTCTACGACCTGTAGTCGTGTACCCATTATACACATTCCCGTGCAGGTGAGGCATTTTACTTTAAAGTTGCTTGCCCAGAGTCGGCAGATAAAGACGATATTGCAGTGCCCGTGTTATTCCAAGTTACGATGCTAAAGTTGAGACAGGATGAGTCATTGTCTCAGTCTTTTGATATTCAAGGCTACTCTTTAACGCTGAATTTTCACCGTAGGTATGGTTTTTATGATATAACAAGAAGTTATCAACATGAGCAGATACTGATGGGAACATATAAGTTGTTAATGTATGCAGGATCTTTGTGCTGGCTCTCCTTCGAATAGTACTCTCTGGTGTTGAGAACAAGCAAGCAGTTTGGTCATTTAATGGTAAATCTTGGAGTGGACATTTGGGGCTTGGAAGCCACGTGCAGCTGTTAGGGAAAGGAACATCTTGAAGCACTTACCAGGGACGTAATGCTGGCCACAAGAATTTCTCACAAAGGTGTGCGGACAATGCTTTCGGCCAAACAGACGAAAAAACTCCCTATCTGTATCTAGCTGTTAGGTGCCTCTACCCAGCCACAGCCGGTGCAGCGACGCGAAACAGAATCAACTCATCTGGGCAAGGCGTTTCGAAAGTGTAGTAAACGCCCACTGTGAACAGGAATGGCGACCATAAAAATTCGCGAGTTTCCGTGTTCACTCTGGACCAGACACTATCAAGGGAGCCGTCAGGTGGTGTTGTCCCTCTGCCTGATAAGCTTCTGGGAAGCCTCAGGCCTTTCAATGAATTCTACAATGGAATGCAACATTTAAGGCAGCTCTGAAATGGTCTATGTTGGGACCCAAAAGGAATTCTCTTAGTTTACATGCTGTAAAGTTCGGCCCGTCCAGATAATGATCTCTGTGTTAAATGTGTTGTTCACTTTAGGCCCAAACGGAAACTCGAAATGTGATACTTAATGTAGCTGTGGGAAAAAACAGCTTGGGAGTGTAACATCTTCTCCTCTCTGTATGGAAATTTACGAGTCGTGGATTGGCTGCTTCTCCAGAAATGAGAATAATATTATTAACTTTGATTAGGAATGGCCATTGGGTACAGCAGGCGAGTTAGAGGGAAGACATGGAGCTCTTGGATTCTTGTGATTGGCATGAAGCCCTTGTGAGGGTGGTTGTGTGAATGTTCTTGGGGATTTTACCAAGGTTTGATGGAAAGGGAGGAGTGGAGAAAATTGGTGTTCTGATTCAGACTCCGGTCTGGAGAGAATTCTGGTCTTCACCCTCGTTATGAGTGGGTTGTACTTGGGATACTTGGGACACATGTCCTGAGCATGACTTTGCACTGGCATTGATCTTTAGTGGGGAGCCCATGGTGAAGTCTTAGCTGTAATGACATATAGATCTCAGTCATCTAGGACTACTCGCTTCTGTGACAATAAAATGCGATTTCTGGTACAAGGTTTCTATTTTCCCATGTTGAAATTCAGTTGGTGCACTGAGGTAAATTAGTTTCAAATAACTATAAAAATAGCTGGCGCTAAACAGACTGATGATTTCTAAATTTGTGTGTCTTGTTTGTTTGTATTTTCATTCTCTTGTTGATTGTTCCCAACAGAGAACGACATTGTGTTAACATGTGGGATGGTAGGTTATTCATGGATCTTGCATGTTATCATTGTTAAGGGTTGTTTTTATCTGATATGCGTTGTCAGGTATTTAGAATTAGTGGCTCATCAGCGCAAATTTCAGGGTAAAATTGTGTGGCATTGCGACGAGGTGCAACTGAAATATCTAGAGAGCAGAAACCTGAATGAGTAGTCACTAGAAGCAAGGCATGTTTGCTCCAAAGTAGGGAGAATATTAGAATCTCGTCCAAATGGATCAATGTTAGGCTGGTAGCATTGACCATGAGAAAGTTGCAGAGAATCCTCAGTCGAATGTAGTAATTGATCTTGCAGATACGTTGAATGCATAATTTTCTGATTATGGCAAAGAAAATTCAGACAACGAGCGTGTAGGTAAATATGCAGCAGAACGCCATTTAGAATCTGTAAGCATGGTAAGCTGCACCATTAGTGAGAGCGGCAGATCAGATTCACGAAAAAAACATCGCAGAGTGATGTAATTGTGTTCATTTAGTCCTGTAGGTATTATAGGACCATCTCGCTTTGTGGCCCTCCTGCAATTCATGCAGAAAGTCGAACAGAAGAGAGAGGAAGCAGAAAGAAAAAGGCAGGATAGAGAGAGAAGATAGCCACAAAGCAAATGAAGGAGTTAACCACAAAAGAAATGAAGGATACAAGGAATTAATGAGCAAGGAGACAAAGAAGATACGAATGGTAGACGAGGAAATGTTTAACCTGAATGGTAGCCATTTGAACTGGTGACAACTACCGAAGGTGAGGAATGCAGTTTATTTCCTGCAGTCTGGTTGCACTGTAATTTGCCAGAAACTGATCCCAACTCGAGATACGAGAATACTGCTACGCCATGGATGTTTTGTAGGCTCTCCTCCAGTTTCTCGGAAGGATCTTTTTCTGGTTCTATGATGGTGTTAATTTGGTGTGAATCACGCACCAAACAGATTGAGCTGTCGGGAATTTCTATCACCGCGAGGGGGTTGTTGTACGTGGAGGTTGCAGGTTCATTGATGTCATCGTCTAGCATTCACTTGATCTCTAAGAAAACTCCGTGATGGTAGGCCAGTGAAATCTGGTAAGGTGGCACGAAGAATTTTGTGTGCTCGCGCACTCAGAATTCAACGTCGGAATCACGGATAGCTCATATTTCCGGCAGAAATACATCCGCGTTTTCAAGTAACATTTCTTCCAGATCCATCTTATCCTTCGTTGCAATGTTTCTTTTTTTTTTTTTTTTAAAAAAAAGTTCCCTAACATACCTAGGGGACTTCATAGTATCTTAAAGGATTCCGTGAAACAAAGAATCACCACTTACCTAGACGATATTACAGAACCGACGTGGACACCTTAAGGCAAATACTACAAAGCTTCAAGGAATGTGGAATAGCTGCCAACATCACGAAGTCATGCATTGGGTCGTCACAAGTAAAATTCCTCGGCCATATCATCACTATGAAAGGAATCTCACCAGACCTGAACAAGATCGAGGCGACAGGAAAATCTGAATGCCAACAACTAAGAAACAACTCTGGTGCTTTCTCGATGTCACAAATTTCTACAAGAGATTCATTCATGTGAAGAAACTAGATACTTCGCATTTATAGCAGTTCACCAGGAAAGAGTTTCCGTGGGATTGGGACGATGTGCCGGAAGATGAATTCCAGACCCTCAGAACCGTGCTGGTTAATGCTTCGATTTTGTCGCACCCCGACCTGGCGGAGGAATTTTTTTATGGCAACGGACAGCTCATATTCTGGTCTGGGCGTAGTGATCATCCAGAATATCAGGAAGGTGGGGAACATGGCGAATAAGTCCTCCGTAAATGCGAGAGGAACTATTCAGTAATCGAGCTGGAAGCATCGGCTGTCGTGTTTGTCTTCGAAAAATTTCGATTTTTCCTGTATGGAAGAAAAATAAGAATCTTCACAAATCACAAAGCCTTGGGACTTTACTCACGCCAAAACTCCGCAACGCAATAAGATACTCACGAGATGAACACCCATGCTACTGGAGTACGATTCTACCATTACATATGTACCAGGGGAGTAGAACATAATGGCAGACGCGCTGCTACATTCACCTGTGGCATTGGAAAGAAGTAGCCCAAACCCACTACAAGAAGAACAGTACACCCTGCATTATATTAAAAAAGTGGCGATGGAGAATTACATCACCATGAGCCTAAAGGACATCAACAGGGACCTAGACAAGGACCTAGCTCTACTTGCTCTAAAGGAGAGGTTAAAGGACAGGATGGAAACCAAGCTCAGACAGTTCTCCCTATTGCGGAAGAAAACCTCGTCCTTTCACAGTGAAGGGGAAGGAGCACCCTGGCGTGTTTGCATTCCAGATGTGCTTGTGAAGAAGGTCATCTGGCAAGCTCTCTTAGTTACACACATTTTGAATCCAGGAAATTCTACCTGTAATTACGCACAGTGTGCCACTTTAAAGATGTTGAGAGACGAATTCAGAGGGTTTTTGAGATGTATAAAGCCTGTTAGAAATCAAAGTACGATACAGTCACAATGCAGGCACCTGCGTATCCCATAATTCCATCTAAACTAAAACACGTCGCTGCAATCGATTTAATGGGCCCTCTTGGGCGCAGCGGTAGAGGATATAGTTACATCATGGTCGTAGTGGAGCTGACAACTAAGTATGTCACCTTAAGCCCCCTGATAAAGGCAACCGCACAGACAGTGTGCAGAGCCTTCTGCAAAAGTTTAGTAACCCAGGTAGGCCATGGAACTATTCATTATTAAACCTACTCCTGCATTACCCCTATTTGACTTTGTGTTTATAACCCTGTAGTCACCTGACCAGAAGTCTTGTTCCTCCTGCCACCGAACTTATACTGGAGATACTAAAAGGTATCAGATAGATTACATAATGGTAAGACAGAGATTTAGGAACCAGGTTTTAAATTGTAAGACATTTCCAGGGGCAGATGTGGACTCTGACCACAATCTATTGGTTATGACCTGTAGATTAAAACTGAAGAAACTGCAAAAAGGTGGGAATTTAAGGAGATGGGACCTGGATAAACTGAAAGAACCAGAGGTTGTACAGAGTTTCAAGGAGAGCATAAGGGAACAATTGACAGGAATGGGGGAAAGAAATACAGTAGAAGAAGAATGGGTAGCTTTGAGGGATGAGGTAGTGAAGGCAGCAGAGGATCAAGTAGGTAAAAAGATGAGGGCTAGTAGAAATCCTTGGGTAACAGAAGAAATATTGAATTTAATTGATGAAAGGAGAAAATATAAAAATGCAGTAAATGAAGCAGGCAAAAAGGAATACAAACGTCTCAAAAATGAGATCGACAGGAAGTGCAGAATGGCTAAGCAGGGATGGCTAGAGGACAAATGTAAGGATGTAGAGGCTTATCTCACTAGGGGTAAGATAGATACTGCCTACAGGAAAATTAAAGAGACCTTTGGAGATAAGAGAACCACTTGTATGAACATCAAGAGCTCAGATGGAAACCCAGTTCTAAGCAAAGAAGGGAAAGCAGAAAGGTGGAAGGAGTATATAGAGGGTCTATACAAGGGCGATGCACTAGAGGACAATATTATGGAAATGGAAGAGGATGTAGATGAAGATGAAATGGGAGATACGATACTGCGTGAAGAGTTTGACAGAGCACTGAAAGACCTAAGTCGAAACAAGGCCCCAGGAGTAGACAACATTCCAGTAGACCTACTGACGGCCTTGGGAGAGCCAGTCCTGACAAAACTCTACCATCTGGTGAGCAAGATGTATGAAACAGGCGAAATACCCTCAGACTTCAAGAAGAATGTAATAATTCCAATCCCAAAGAAAGCAGGTGTTGACAGATGTGAAAATTACCGAACTATCAGTTTAATAAGCCACAGCTGCAAAATACTAACACGAATTCTTTACAGACGAATGGAAAAACTAGTAGAAGCCGATCTCGGGGAAGATCAGTTTGGATTCCGTAGAAATACTGGAACACGTGAGGCAATACTGACCTTACGACTTATCTTAGAAGAAAGATTAAGGATGGCCAAACCTACGTTTCTAGCATTTGTAGACTTAGAGAAAGCTTTTGACAATGTTGACTGGAATACTCTCTTCAAATTCTAAAGGTGGCAGGGGTAAAATACAGGGAGCGAAAGGCTATTTACAATTTGTACAGAAACCAGAGGGCAGTTATAAGAGTCGAGGGGCATGAGAGGGAAGCAGCGGTTGGGAAGGGAGTGAGACAGGGTTGTAGCCTCTCCCCAGTGTTATTCAATCTGTATATTGAGCAAGCAGTAAAGGAAACAAAAGAAAAATTTGGAGTAGGTATTAAAATCCATGGAGAAGAAATAAAAACTTTGAGGTTCGCCGATGACATTGTAATTCTGTCAGAGACAGCAAAGGACTTGGAAGAGCAGTTGAACCGAATGGATGGTGTCTTGAAGGGAGGATATAAGATGAACATCAACAAAAGCAAAACGAGGATAATGAAATGTAGTCGAATTAAGTCGGGTGATGCTGAGGGTATTAGATTAGGAAATGAGACACTTAAAGTAGTAAAGGAGTTTTGCTATTTGGGGAGCAAAATGACTGATGATGGTCGAAGTAGAGAGGATATAAAATGTAGACTGGCAATGGCAAGGAAAGCGTTTCTGAAGAAGAGAAATTTGTTAACATCGAGTGTAGATTTAAGTGTCAGGAAGTCATTTCTGAAAGTATTTGTATGGAGTGTAGCCATGTATGGAAGTGAAACATGGACGGTAAATAGTTTGGACAAGAAGAGAATAGAAGCTTTTGAAATGTGGTGCTACAGAAGAATGTTCTGAGGCATCAAGGGATCGCCAGTTTAGTATTGGAAGGCAGCGTGGAGGGTAAAAATCGTAGGGGGAGACCAAGAGATGAATACACTAAGCAGATTCAGAAGGATGTAGGTTGCAGTAGGTACTGGGAGATGAAGAATCTTGCACAGGATAGAGTAGCATGGAGAGCTGCATCAAACCAGTCTCAGGACTGAAGACCACAACAACAACAATAGGCCATGGAGATAGAATTTTCTCAGACAATGGATCCCTGTGCGTGTGAAATCTTATGGGACTTAACTGATAAGATCATCAGTCCCTAAGCTTACACACTGCTTAACCTAAATTATCCTAAGGACAAACACACACACCCATGCCCGAGGGAGGACTCGAACCTCCGCCGGGATCAGCCTCACAGTCCATGACTGCAGCGCCTTTAGACCGCTCGGCTAATCCCGCGCGGCAAAGGATCCCTGCTTCGGTCAGAGAGAGGAAAGCTAAGCTAACAAAACATAGGATTAAACTGAAATACACATCCATACGGCACCCTCAACCGTCTCAAGCAGAAAGAATAATGAAAAACCTGTGAACCCTTTGCCGTATATAATGCACGAAAGGTCACACACCTGGGATGTTTTCCTATGCGACTTCCTGGACGTGATGAACGAGTTGCCTCACGGAGTTACTAAGATAGCACTAGTGACTGTTCTCAAGAACAAACAACCCAGAGATCTAATCCGTGAAGTCGTAGACTCCCCCCCCTAGAATCCAAGTGCAACAGCAGCAAATTGTTGACCTAGCGCTCAAGAGACTGCGTGAAGCGGGAGTGAAACGAAAAGAGATCTGCGATAGAAAGGCGTGCTTAAGATAATTTTGCATTGGTCAAAAGGTATGGTTAAAATTTTATGTGTGAGTAACAAGCGGAAACAGCTGAACCACAAATTCTACTCTATCTATAATAGACCTGTCCGAATCCGCAGGAGCGCTCATCTGAACACGCTGGAACTCGAAACCTTGAAATCAAGGAAATCTCTTGGTATCCACATCTGTTATGCGAAACCATTTGTAGAATAGGTGTTTACAGAAGTTGAGTTAGTACAGAATCAGTTTGTAAATAGAACTTCAATGAATTCTAGGTGATATTGGGTAGCATAGTCTAGATTATCCTTTATTAAATTTCTGTACTTCATGTATTTGTAATTGTCGTTTATTAGTTTACAATGTGACTTCTTGAGGAACGTGATCAAATGAGTAGAATGGTTGTTACATCATCATATCAATGCGTTCACTGCCTGCTTGAAAATCAAAGTCAGGACTGAATATAAATTCGTCGCAAATGACAGCTCCTCATATGAACTGACACCTTTTTGTGGCATGATAACCCGTACACATTAATTGAACCTAGCTCAGGGTCCAACCAGCATGTATCTGTGTCACAATCGGCCATTATGTCTTTCGACCGCAATGTCGTTGTCCACTATCACGCTCGAAGAAGAACAAGAAGTTAGTCAAGAATCGATCGCGTTATGAACATCTAATACAGTTGTATAATTCTCACAGTTGTGTGTTCCATAGTATCACTATGGCCTATGAGTAGTTCTGTCCCTTTCCACAGTATCCCATGCACTGTGCAAAAGACGACTATACGTTGCTTTCCGCTGTGTAGCGATGACGAGATTGTGGCCATGCCACTGCGCATGTTTGCCTAGATTTTTGGGTGTTTCGAGTCTTATTAGCTCCCCACACATTAGGTGCGTGGAGACGCTAATTCTGCTGTGATACTGGGCCATCGCCGGTCACGCTATGAAGTCTTTCTCGAGGTCTTTCTATTTTACTGGCGCCATAAGAGTGCTGTAAGCAAAATGCATTATGGGGCACGTACACTGTGAGTCATGGTGGTGTGACGACCTTGGGTTCAGGAAAGGAAGGGTAGTTGTAAGAATGGGGCCATTGGTGGGGAAGAGGACCAACCTACATCAGAGAACTCATTTATCTTTTTGTATTTTATTAGAGCGGTGATCCAACAAGAGAAAACTGGAGGCATTTTTGTGACATATAAAGCAACACGTAAATGGGCACAAATGACATGTATAAATTTCAGAAATGCAAATACAGCAACTGTTGTCATGAGACAGATTAACTATGCAGAGCAATAGGAACGTAGTTTGTGACCACTCCGGCATTGGGTGATAATGCCGCTGGAAGTGTTAAGAGCACGGGGAGTCACAGCCTAAGAATGGAGAGAACTTAGAGATAAAATTGACAGGTGTTGCGTAAAGAAAATAAGTTAATACTAAGTGTTGTGTATAACGAGTATGTTGGGTGAAAAGTGGATGCAGTGCCGAGCTATCAGAGGAGTACGCATGATGGGAAATGATACTAACACAACTCTCACACACAGACGAGAGACACTTCACACCATATTTTTAAGACAATTGTAATTGTTAAGGATGTCATGTTTAGTCAATACAATAACACAATTTTTTTCTTTTCATTTTTTATTAGGATCACTACAGTACAGATGTGTTCATATTTATTTACTCAAAGAGCTTATTTTTGGGTTATTGTAAACATCGATGTAAAATCATGACACTTAAGCAGACCTAGGGAGCTGTCAAACCCACTATCAATGCATCCTGTGGGGCATCACTAGGCAACACCCTGCAGTTGGTGGTGAAGAATACATGGTAGCTTGAAGGAAAACGCCTGTGGTATGGGCAGCCCAGAAACCTGCTGAATGGAAGGCCTGTCAGCAGTGCTGAATGAATGCTGAGACAGCTGGGGGTCTACCTGCCCCTTTGTAACCCAATGAGAATGAAAGCTGAGGGGGAACTGCACCACACGCCAAATCTGCCATAAACCAGCCAACCCCAAGTGGATGTGAATGGAGGCAGACCATCAGACAAAGCTGGCCTGCCATTGATGTTACATCACTCTTTCAACAGCCTGGAAGATGGCGGCCTGGGGCTGAGTAACTGACAGCCAACAGCGACCACTCACCGAGTGGTTGTGAATGGGAACACTGGGTTGAAGGCTCGTCCTTGACACCACGCCACGACCTCAAAGGATCTGTAGATGAACTGGCGCCCGAACAAGGCCTGGAGGAATCTCCCAGGAGGACACACCCCTCTACAGATGTGTGCAGAATCAGGTGGCCACGATTTGGACGAGTTGCCGTTGTAGTCATGCACTATGATGCAGATGGGCACTGGCGACTGTGGAGACTTCACAGGCAACCCACTGGCACAATGAGAGATACGAAATCATCATTATGAGATGTGCTGCACTCCAAATGCAACACAGTCGCATCACATAACCCAAGGGGAGACTGCACTCCTTCAGTTACCAGATCGAGAGACAAAAGAGGTGCAGAGACATCACTGCCTGATTTGGAGATGTTGTGCACCTGGCATCATCAGCAGTGTCTCATGCATCATCAGCGGTGTCTCATTTCCTCCCACCAGATGTCATGTCCGTCACACGTGACAGCACACCAGACTGTCAGTTGCTGCCAGTTCGAGATGATGCCAACAGCACAGCTGCCATACTCATACTGTCATGCGGGACCAGAGCCATTCATTGCTGCTCCTACATCAACTGCTTAGTGAAGGGAAACACTCACTCTGGTGCAACCCTGCTGCAACAACCAGTCCAGATACCATTTGTGTGTGTGTTTAGTGCCATGTTCTATTTTTGTGACTTTGTAATTGTAAATTTTCTCCCCAGGGACCCATGTGGAGGGAGCAATAGGATGTCGCATGGCTGTGATTCTCATCTGATTTGATATACACTCCTGGAAATGGAAAAAAGAACACATTGACACCGGTGTGTCAGACCCACCATACTTGCTCCGGACACTGCGAGAGGGCTGTACAAGCAATGATCACACGCACGGCACAGCGGACACACCAGGAACCGCGGTGTTGGCCGTCGAATGGCGCTAGCTGCGCAGCATTTGTGCACCGCCGCCGTCAGTGTCAGCCAGTTTGCCGTGGCATACGGAGCTCCATCGCAGTCTTTAACACTGGTAGCATGCCGCGACAGCGTGGACGTGAACCGTATGTGCAGTTGACGGACTTTGAGCGAGGGCGTATAGTGGGCATGCGGGAGGCCGGGTGGACGTACCGCCGAATTGCTCAACACGTGGGGCGTGAGGTCTCCACAGTACATCGATGTTGTCGCCAGTGGTCGGCGGAAGGTGCACGTGCCCGTCGACCTGGGACCGGACCGCAGCGACGCACGGATGCACGCCAAGACCGTAGGATCCTACGCAGTGCCGTAGGGGACCGCACCGCCACTTCCCAGCAAATTAGGGGCACTGTTGCTCCTGGGGTATCGGCGAGGACCATTCGCAACCGTCTCCATGAAGCTGGGCTACGGTCCCGCACACCGTTAGGCCGTCTTCCGCTCACGCCCCAACATCGTGCAGCCCGCCTCCAGTGGTGTCGCGACAGGCGTGAATGGAGGGACGAATGGAGACGTGTCGTCTTCAGCGATGAGAGTCGCTTCTGCCTTGGTGCCAATGATGGTCGTATGCGTGTTTGGCGCCGTGCAGGTGAGCGCCACAATCAGGACTGCATACGACCGAGGCACACAGGGCCAACACCCGGCATCATGGTGTGGAGAGCGATCTCCTACACTGGCCGTACACCACTGGTGATCGTCGAGGGGACACTGAATAGTGCACGGTACATCCAAACCGTCATCGAACCCATCGTTCTACCATTCCAAGACCGGCAAGGGAACTTGCTGTTCCAACAGGACAATGCACGTCCGCATGTATCCCGTGCCACCCACCGTGCTCTAGAAGGTGTAAGTCAACTACCCTGGCCAGCAAGATCTCCGGATCTGTCCCCCATTGAGCATGTTTGGGACTGGATGAAGCGTCGTCTCACGCGGTCTGCTCGTCCAGCACGAACGCTGGTCCAACTGAGGCGCCAGGTGGAAATGGCATGGCAGGCCGTTCCACAGGACTACATCCAGCATCTCTACGATCGTCTCCATGGGAGAATAGCAGCCTGCATTGCTGCGAAAGGTGGATATACACTGTACTAGTGCCGACATTGTGCATCCTCTGTTGCCTGTGTCTATGTGCCTGTGGTTCTGTCAGTGTGATCATGTTATGTATCTGACCCCAGGAATGTGTCAATAAAGTTTCCCCTTCCTGGGACAGTGAATTCGCGGTGTTCTTATTTCAATTTCCAGGAGTGTATTTCATCTTTGATACAACAGTGAAGATAATTTGTCAAGCATTTACGTAAATTCTACTTGAAAACTGTGATGTGCAAATGTCTTGTAGATAGTAATAATAATAATAATAATAATGAGCGTATGGCATTGGTGGCCAGGAAACCCCTCGCGGGGTGGTTCGGCCGCCGCTCCACAATTTCTTTAACGCCACTACGGCGACTTGCGAGTGAATGAGGATGAAATGATGATGAAAGACACACAGTCATCTCGAGGCAGAGAAAATCCTTCACCCCGCCGGGAATCGAACCCGGGACCCCATGCACAGGAAGCAAGAACGCTACCGCAAGACCACGAGCCGCGGACTTGTAGATAGTTGAAACAATATTACACTGCCCTAGTCAACAGGCACAACAGAGGGCACGTTACTTGCTTGTTTAGATTTTGAGAATGAGTGTGTTTCTTAAATTATAATTAATATCCATTCATGTATTGTGGATGACTGAAATCCGGTGAATGACTGAGCAAGTGTATTCGCTGAGGCAGACAACGGATGAAATCCACAGAATTTTAGTATGATTAGGGGCTTTAGTCGTCTCTGAACTCGGAAATTGTATGAGTCAGTAAACATACTGCTGCAAGACCCTTTTTAACAGTTTAGTAATCGTTAATCTGACGGCTGTGGTGTAACAATGACCCTAGGGTCCACATGAATCATATCACACTCAGCAAAGTTCTTATGTACTTCTGGCAGGCATGCAGCTTTGTGTGTGTGACCCCTGTATTGAATGAGTTCAGGTTAGGATTTTTTTTTTTTCATATGTGGTCTTATTTGGCGAAGTCGTCCCAAACACTTACGTTATCATTGCGAAATCGCAATATTATTTGATGATCTACTCTTATTCATGTCGCACTGTGACAGTAAATTTTGCAGTGGACGTTTGGGGCATGGAAGGCATGTGCAGCTATTACAAAAAAGGAACATCTTGAAGCGCTTACCAGAAACAAAAAGCTGGTCCCCAGAATTTCTCGCACCGCTGTGTAGACAATGCTTTTGGCCGCAGAGACAAAAAAACTTCCTACCTGGATATACCTGTTAGGTGCCTCTAACCATAACAATTCCAGTGACGCAAGAGAGAAGTAGGTTGCCTGGCCAAGGTGTTTCCACAGTGTGGTAAACGTCCACTGTGAACAATGGGGCGGCCATAAAAATTCGTGAGTTTCTATATTCACTGCGGACCAGGCACTATCGAGGGATCTGCCAGGTGATGTCGTCCCTCTGTTTGCCGACTTTTTGGGAAGCCCATGGTCTTCGAAAGAATTGTGGAATGGAATGCAAAATTTATGGTGGCCATGAAATGGTCTATGTTGGGACACAAAAGCACTTCTCTCAGTTTCACTGAGGCTCCTGGTCGGACACGCTCTAACGCTCGGCCCATCCATATAATGATCCCCGTGATGTAGGCCTAAACAGAAACTCAAAAGGCGCTGCCTAAAGCGGCTGTGGGAAAAAACACGTCAGGCACGTACCATCTTCTCCTCTCTTCGTGGGTATTTACGAGGCAGGGACTGGCTGCTTCTCCAGAAAAAAGAAGAATATTGTTAACTTTGATTAGGACTGGCTGGTGGGTAGAGCAAATGAGTTAGAGGGAAGACATAGAGATCGTGAAGTCTTGTGAATAGCACAAAACCATTGTGGGGATGGTTGTGTAAGTGCTTTTGTGGAGTTTACTTAGATTTGATAGGAAGGGAGGCGTAGAGAGACTTGGTGTTCTGATACAGATTCTGATCAGGTTAGGATTCTGGTCTTGATATTGTTATGAATGAGTTGCACTTGGGACACTCATCTTGGGTGTGACTTTGCAGTGGTATTGGTCTTGATTGGGAAACCTATAGTGATGTCTTAGCTGTGCCGATAGTATAGACCTCAGCCATCTCAGACAACTGGCTGTGACAAGGAAAATCTTATACATATCAGGTCTGCCACATAGACTTTTCATCTCCTTGTGCGAACTGCCGTATAAGTGAGTCAAATTGGTCCAAAGTATGACCGCTGAATGGGAATGTCACATGCTGGAATCTGCCGAGATTTCAGGGCTCCATTAGAAAATAACTGCGATCTGTCTAACATATCGTTAGCCCACAACTTTGCACACGTCGTGCCCGAGATATCAAATTCCAGGCACCGCACATCGCTGCACTGCAGATGCCTGCACCATGATCATTACTTGAAACAGCACTGCACGTCTGGCGTGTTAAGGCAAACGGACCCACAGTCTCGTCTCTTGTTCGCAGCTGCATCAATGTAGCGTAACGTTTGTGTAGAATAAATCCACCAAACTCTACTCCAGCATTAGATAATTTCAGGATGCGCTATCCATGTTTTGATCAGAGTAAATAATTTAATCAGACAAGCTATCTTTGCCAACCAATTGCCACCCTGTGGAGTGTTAACTGTTTGTTGCGTCTATTTGTATTGCCAACAGTTCATGATTTGTCATCTTGCTTAACTTGTGTTGTTTGTCCTATTTTATGATCAACAAACTTTCGCCACAATTTTTTTATAAAATATTAATAGTGTGGTGTTATATTAATCACCAACAAATAATTGACTACAATAATGACAGGACCACCATTTCATTAAATTAATCAGCACTGAACTTTATTTAGATTCTGATGGAGTGACAACCTCTAATGCAGGCTAACGACAACAATCACCGTCAGAGGGCAAAATCAATTTAGCAGATGCATGGGCCAGCCAGACAAATGGAAGGCTTACGAGATGAAGTGATTGCTGTCAGGGCGTAATCTCATAGTCGCCTGTAGCCTTTCTAATCATATCGCAAGAGCAATGTAGTCCACGGAACAGGAATTGTGGTGACTACAGCCTTTATGAAATATGAATCTGCATCAACAGCGAAAATGTAGTACGCGATAAACTTCTTTCCTTTAATTAAATATATTCACAATTGCGGACATGGAGAACCGTCAGCTGTAGAATGGAATGACGACTATGAAAATTTGTGCCAGACAGGGACTCGAACCCGGATTTCCCGCATATCGCGAACGGTCGCCTTACTGTTTGGCTATCTGCGCATGACTCACGGCCAGATCCAGTCCATATGTCGTCAATTATTCATATATCCCTTTGTTGACGACATGTGGAAGTTTGGGTCGGATTGTGAGTCGTGCGCAGATAGCCAAATGTTAAGACGACAGGTGAAACATGTGTACAAATTCATTCGTTGCGTACGCGAGCAAAGTCACAGGTAAAAATTTCCTCCATAACCCCTGGATCGATTTCACCCAAATATGGTACACATGTTACTTACTGTCTTGAAAGAATTACCGTGAGGATAAGAATCAGTTACCTCCTATAGGTCTGGGGGTCATAACGTGGAAAGGGAAGGGGGTGAAGGACGTGATGGACAGACAGAGAAGGGAAAAGAGGACATGAACGAAGACAGGAAGGAAGATGAGATGAACAGGAGAGTGGGATTGGAAAACGGACAGAGAAAGGAAAGACGAGAAGATGGACAGAGAAGGTGGTGGAGGAGATGGACAGAGCACGGAGGAGGAGAAGATAGAGTGGGTGAGGAGAAGATAGCGAAGGAGGAGGAGACAGAGAGGTGGAAGAGGTGGACTCAGAGGGGAGGAGGAGGTAGACAGAGAGGGAAGGAGCAGATGGACAGAGAGCGAGGGCAAATGGATGGAGAGAAGAGGAGCAGATGGACACAGAGAGTGGCAGGAGGAGATGGACATAGAGAGGCAGGTGGAGGAGATGGCAGAGAGAATGGGAGGAGGAGGTGATCATAAAGGGAGGAGACGGACAGAGAGCGGGGAATGGAGGAGATGGATTAATGGAAGATTGGCATAACACATACCAGGGCAGTGCCAGGTATTCAGCTTGGTGATTATATTTTTCTAGTGTATAACATGATGCATTACCTTTTTTCTTCCTAAAATAGTGATGAAGAATAATATAGACGTGGAAATATTTAATTTGATGGTGTATTGTGACTTACAGCAAGAGCGATCCTGATTAACCATTCTTCCAGTAAATCAGACTGCCTATTTGTTTGTGCGCTTCCCTGTTTAGCGTAGTATTTTAGCTAACGCGTATTTTCTAAAGTTGCAAGCGTCTACAAGTTAGTTTCACGACAAAGACCACTTAGGCCTAACTACTAATCTCAACTGTCAGTCCCTCATGTTATTTGTAACTATTTAAGCACTGGAGTACTTTAGAGTTGACACTCATGTTTTAGTCATTAATTTGGTGAAAGTGTGTGTATGTGGAAAATAACATCACGATGCTTGACGTAAATATTGCACTTTTCTTGCACTGCTGACCTATTTTTGTAGACTTTCTAGGCTTGGAAAGAACATTTCAAAATTTAACCTTCGTAGGTTAGGTTGCAATGTTCTAGCGCGACGTAATGTCGAAATCGTGGTGTGGCTCAGCACTTGCATGTACTGTCTGCCTATTACAAATATGACTTCAACATTGAAATGCTAGATGAGTGAGTGCAATGCTCGTTATACATTAATTTACACAAATTAATCAACATCTCAGAAGCCTGGTCACCTGTACTGCGATGGAAATATCATCACACTGAGACAACAAATTAGATATGCAAATAACTAACTATATTTATTATTTAAGGGTCGTCTTGTTAGGATTAGTTGCACGACAATGGGGCTTATAATTGAAAAGCAAGAATGTACTGAACAATATCGGTTTCTTGTGTCCACATGAACCAAAGAAAATAATTATCAAGTAGTTATTGTCGTACAAACATTAGTTCTTTGAAAATTAACGGCAAAGAGTGGCTCACGAGAAGCTTATTTGTGTTTCAATGTTCACATTGGAAGATACGCCAACGCTGGGAAGCGCAGCAAAATTTCGTAATCTGCACAGGTCGCAAATGCAAAGCAATCGAGTGCAAGACTCGCAAACTGAGACAAGTAATCGAGCAAACCAAGTTGCGCAGAATTCTGTCAATTGTGAGCTTCTCACAGTAAACATGCGCCCCAGTGTACACGTACGCACCGAATGCAAATGGCTGAGATGGCGACAAAGGGGAGTTGTCACCGACGTCAGGACAGGTCCACACGTCGTACCCAGGATAAGTCCTGAAACCGAGTAAGTCTCTAACTCCCGAGAAAATTCCACCTGGAGGGGAGTATCTCCATGCACTGCCACAGCAAGTAGCGAGAATTTCGCTTTTCTTTTCCTAGAATACAAGGAAATCCTGAACATATTTCCCATTCTTGGTGCACTAAATGTATTTTAGTACGCAGAAGGTTATTACAGACTCCTAGCCAGGATCCGGTCATTGCTCGAACCTTTCGAGCCAAAGCAGAGTGTCAGACAAGATTCATATGACTGGATTACGAGCTTTCCCTTAGCAGGCTAGCAGTGCAAACTGAAACCTTCCTCCATAGCTAGCCAGCTTTGTGCATTCCTCATACATAATCAAAAAGGAGCAAATAAAAAAATAAACATCGCATAGTGATATGTGACTGTAGTGCTCACATTGTGACACTTGACAAGCAATATAGATGTGGAAAATAATTAATTTAAGGCTATGTTGTGTCTTAAACCAAGGTTAAACCAGTAGAGATTTTATTTCGCGCTTCTGAGGTTTTGCGGAACAGTACTTACAGTAAAACACACCTTTGACAATTGCATATTACTAATTCGTTAATTACATTGCATGAGCAAACGTTGGTTTTTAACCATTTATCAAGGGTAAGTTTTATACAGTTTTTAACCATTTATGAAGGGTAAGTTTTAAACACGTTTGCATATTACACTGCATAGGCCGGTATTACACTATCATATTTCTTTGTCAAAGTTGATATGTCAAATATGTACGTCAAAGAACTTTCATCGTGTAATAGGGCACTTTGTCAAATCTCGCCTGTCGTCAAATAAATATGATCAAATCTAGGGCCTCGCTGTAGATTTGATCATAAAAGTCGTTTGTCTTCTGTTTACTGCAATGTGAAATGTTACCACTTGGCGCTGCAGCGTTCTGTAACCGGTACCAGTAGTGTGTTTGTAAACATGGCTGCGAAGTTTAATTCGTATGTGTCGTCAACTACAAAATTTATAGAAATGTATGAATCTGATGAGGCACTTTACATCGTGAGGCATCATGAGTACAAAAATAGATTAAGAAGACTGGAAAGCTACAAAAAAAAATTGCGGACATCATTAGCCGTGAAATACGACCCGGATGCACTGCTGACGACATAAAAAAAGAAAATTAATGGCCTCTGCTCAAGCTACTCTCACGAGAAAGCAAAAGTTCGTATCGTCATACCTATTTCATTGTTCAAGTAGTTCTACGTTCTATGGGACTGATGACCATTGATGTTAAGTCCCATAGTGCTCAGAGCAATTTGAACCATTGATCGTGACCGGGCCAAATATCTCACGAAATAAGCGTCAATCGAAAAAACTACAAAGAACGAACCTTGTCTAGCTTGAAGGGGGAAACCAGATAGCGCTATGGTTAGCCCGCTAGATGGCGCTGCCATAGGTCAAACGGATATCAACTGCGTTTTTTTTAAAATAGGAACCCCAATTTTTTTATTGCATATTCGTATATTACGTAAAGAAATATGATTGTTTTAGTCGGACCACTTTTTTCGTTTTGTGATAGACGGCACTGTAATAGTCACAAACATATAGCTCACAATTTTAGACAAACAGTTGGTAACAAAAAATAAATAAATAAATAAAATAAAATGGTTCCATGCCACAGTTGGTAACAGGTAGGTTTTTTAAATTAAAATACAGAACGTAGGTACGTTTGAACATTTTATTTAGATTGTTCCAATGTGATACATGTACATTTGTGAACTTATCTTTTCTAAGAAATCATGCTGTTACGGCGTGATTACCTGTAAATACCACATTAATGCAATAAATGCTCAAAATGATGTCCGTCAACCTCAATGAATTTGGCAATACGTGTAACGACATTCCTCTCAACACCGAGTAGTTCGCCTTCCGTAATGTTCGCACATGCATTGACAATGTGCTGACGCATGTTGTCAGGCGTTGTCGGTGGATACGATAGCAAATATCCTTCAACTTTCCCCACAGAAAGAAATCCGGGGACGTCAGATCCGGTGAACGTGCGGGCCATGGTATGGTGTTTCGAAGACCAATCCATCTGTCATGAAATATGCTATTCAATACCGCTTCCACCGCACGCGAGCTATGTGCCGGACATCCATCATGTTGAAAGTATATCGCCATTCTGTCATTTAGTGAAACATCTTGTAGTAACATCGGTAGAACATTACGCAGAAAATCAGCATACATTGCACCATTTAGATTGCTATCGATAAAATGGGGGCCAATTATCCTTCCTCCCATAATGCCGCACCATACATTAACCCTACAAGGTTGCTGATGTTGCACTTGTCGCAGCCATCGTGGATTTTCCGTTGCCCAATAGTGCATATTATGCCGTTTATGTTACCGCTGTTGGTGAATGACGCTTCGTCGCTAAATAGAACGCGTGCAAAAAATCTGTCATCGTCCGGTAATTTCTCTTGTGTCCAGTGGCAGAAATGTACACGACGTTCAAAGTCGTCGCCATGCAATTCCTGGTGCATAGAAATATGGTAGGGTGCAATCGATATTTGATGTAGCATTCTCAACATCGACGTTTTGGAGATTCTAGATTCTCGCGCAATTTGTCTGCTACTGATGTGCGGATTAGCCGCGACAGCAGCTAAAACACCTACTTGGGCATCATCATTTGTTTCAGGTCGTGGTTGACGTTTCACATGTGGCTGAACACTTCCTGTTTCCTTAAATAACGTAACTATCCGGCGAACGGTCCGGACATTTGGATGATGTCATCCGGGATACCGAGAATCATACATAGCAAACGCCCATTGGGCATTTTGATCACAATAGCCATACATCAACACGATGTCGACCTTTTCCGCAATTGATAAACGGTCCATTTTAACACGGTTAATGTATCACGAAGCAAATACCGTCCGCACTGGCGGAATGTTACATGTTTGTGACTATTACAGCACCATCTATCACAAAGCGAAAAAAGTGGTCCAACTAAAACATTCATATTTCTTTACGTACTACACGAATATGTAATAAAAATGGGGGTTCCAATTTAAAAAAAACGCAGTTGATATCCGTTTGACCTATGGCAGCGCCATCTAGCGGGCCAACCATAGCGCCATCTGGTTTCCCCCTTCAAGCTAGACGAGTTTCGTTGTTTGTAGTTTTTTTCGATTAATGATTATTTCGTGAGATATTTGGCGCGGTCACTACTGATGTGCGGATTAGCCGCGACAGCAGCTAAACCACCTACTTGGGCATCATCATTTGTTTCAGGTCGTGGTTGACGTTTCACATGTGGCTGAACACTTCCTGTTTCCTTAAATAACGTAACTATCCGGCGAACGGTCCGGACATTTGGATGATGTCATCCGGGATACCGAGCATCATACATAGCAAACGCCCATTGGGCATTTTGATCACAATAGCCAATCAATGGACCACCAGATATATCATCAGCTTCATACATTTCTACTAATTTTGTAGTAGTATTGGACATAGTATTGAACATTTATTTACTTTCAGATATTGGTCATTTACTGCTTTATAAATTTCTTCACGCGTTTCAGGTATTATTTTAGTTAATGTGCACTGTGGTAAAGTCTCTCCTGTAGCAAGAAATCAGAGTGTTACTGTGAGCCTGTCTTCTGCAGATATGGCAGTTCTTAAGTGAGTATTGGGCTTGTGATATGACGAGACACTTCACTGAGCAAATAATGAAATATCATCCATTCTTAAGTAATTTATGTACCACTTGACGTCCTCCGCCACTAGACGCTCACGTAACAAATTTTGTTGAATACTTCTATCGTCTCGTCGTAAAACCCACGGCTTCATCCACCTACGTTTCTTTTTTTTTCTTCTCCGCTTGTCTTCCAAATGTACACACAGTGTTATTGTGGCACATGCAACTGATGCGGATAATAATAAGTTGTTGTTATCAGCCATCTGGAACTTTGACGAAAAATATGATGACAGTGTAATACACCTTTTTAGCGCCACATCAAATATCTTTGTCAAACAGATTTGACGATTGATCATATCTTTGATCAAATCTTTGTCAAAGAAATATGATAGTGTAATACCGGCCTTAAGCAAACGTTGGTTTTTAACTATTTATAGAGAGTATGTATTGTAATCGTTCTTCCGTAAGAAGTTTGCCTGCCTATATAGCAGGCCATTGTGCATAGGCAAGCGAATAGCTTTGGGGTATTTATTTTACAGTTTGTAGTCATGTTTTCAACACTAATTTGACGTAAAAATTACACTTTTTTGCGTTGTTGATGCATTTTTTCAGACTTGGGGAAAATATTGTGACATTTTAAGAGCATCATAGATGTGATAAATAAGTAATATGAGTCTCTGTTGTTTCTTCCACTACGGTATACCTATCGAACGTCGAGTGTTTTACCAGCGAAACCATCTGCTGAAGACGAGCAACAGGAGCATAAGAGCAGTAACTGGTTTTATGTGCCGTTTTCGAAGGTTTCCGGAATAGTATGTACCGTAAAACTCGTGCGAGAACTACATATTACTAATTAATAATTCATTAATTACACTGGATAAGCAAATGTCGGCTGCTAACTATTTAAGGAGAATATTCCATAGCGAATGATATACAGCTTCCAAGGAAATTTATCGATGCGATTCCTGTTACTGGAAAGCATTTCAACGTCCTAATGGCAGTAAACCTGCTGCCTCTTAGTCCCTCCTGCGCCATAATCAGCCCATACCCAACAACCTACGAAAAGTCGCCCACATTGCATCATACCTCTCTGACAGCTTCACAATCCCTGATGACCTCCACTTCAATTATTCCTTATTTCGGACAATTCACTCTTTACAGGTTTCACACAGGTTTCTATCGTGAGCCGTGGAAAAACATCTTGAATCTTACCAGTCCTCAAACCTAACAAAGCTGTCAATGCCACCTCTTCCTGTCATCCCATCAGCCTCAGTTCAGTGTTTAACAAGGCCGTTTGAGTCCATTCTGTCCCAGTGTATCCATAAACACCTCCACCAACACTCACCTATTGCTATGAATGTGGTTTCAGACCCAACTTCATTTCTGATGTACCTCTCTCCTCTCTTATTCCGCCAAATCTGAAAGGCGGAAAGCCATTTCGACTTGTCACTTTTCATTCGATTCTCATACGCAAATCTGATTAAACTTCAGTTACAGTCATGTAGGCTGAATAAACCATTTTGATATAAAGAATAAAGTAATAACATTGATTGTAGAGGCAATACCATTTCTTTTCCTCTTCTGACTTTAATTAACTAGGTGCATGCAGTACTAATAATTACTCTGGGTGATATTTCCGAGTTGAGTTGCTGACGTTTTGGAAAGTGACACATGCAGGATTGGTCGGAATATGGAGAGCTCTCTTTGGCCCTAGAAACAGTGGCAGCTTGTGCAAAATTTTACCAATGTACTACAATGTGGTAGCCTATAGCCTTGAAGATAGTAACTTTAAGCATATAAATTGAACTGTTACATATACTTAAATTTTATAATCAATCGTTTAACACTGTGAGAAACAAAAAAATAAAAAAAATGATGGCAGCAGGGGACATCGAACACAAGCCGATAAGTTGCCAATCAGTGCGCTTGACCATTTTTAAAAATACCACTATAAATTCAATAAATGTTAATGCAAATACACGTGTTTTTCATTAATTATCTTTCAAATGTCATTTATATGAAATATGACCAATGCTGGAAAAATATACATTTAAAACGCAAAAAAAGAAAAAAGAGCGGGACTCGATCCAGCGATTACGGAACTTGAACGCTACCCACATTTTTTATTAGATATGCTAATGGAGGTAGGGGAGAAAGTGAGCAGATGTCGCATGTATAAACATATAATTTTTTGAGTCATCATCAATGTTTTGTAAAAGTGCGTCGTACGGCATGCCTCATAATACCGAGGAGGAGGCAAATGAAAGTCGTCCTCGTTGGTTACCAAAGAGGAAGAAAAACAGAAGAGATCGTCTCATTACGACGTGACGGCGCTCTAAGGTGCTACTCGCTGCATAATTATCGAGGCATCTCTTCAGGTATCAATGTGGCTGTCGTTGGGAGTTCAGTTCTAAAAGAAAAAAAAAAAAGAAAGAAAATGTTCGTGGTTCAACTTCTCCTGTTATGGATAATCCACTTGCGAGGTGGAAAATTTGAGAAGTGTTGTTGGTGCTCGGGATTCTGTACGATTGCACAGTGTCATTCGTTTAAGTAGCGCCAAAAATCGAGGACTGTCTTCTCACCATCACCAAACAAGTAGCGGATGCCGTGGCCCTGTATCCAAGTAACATAATTCGTTTTTCCTCCCGAAAAATACAGCTCATCCGGTATGAGGAGCGATAGTGCAGTTACTGGGTCACAAGTCACTCGTGTGAGGGAAGCCAACATGTGGTGCACCAATGCCAAACATCCTTATCTATTCCTCAGACAGCTTGATGGTCATCTTCATCCATCAGTCTGCGGGTGACACACAATGAAGAGTCTGCGAGGTGAATCTGATGTAGACAAGGCTGGCACACCTGATTCCCTTTAACCGTTATCTTAAGAACTGCCTGTCACGCATCATGTCACCCTCTATGGGGGTGTCAGGTGCCCTACTCAGTTGCAGGTTAGTTTATGTCGCCCTCCCTGGTGCCAAGTGAGTGGGCAATAGTGCAATGTGGATGTAAATTAGTTCAAGAAAAAATTGGCCGATGTAGTACAAAGGCGCTGGGATGTCCGATAACAGCACTGGTGGAGACAGAGTGATATCAGCACTAAGGCTTCCAGCAGCAGGTTTGTAAGACATGTCAGACAACGTCACCACATCTTCATGTGGCAGCTTACAAATAGGGCCTTCACTCTGTCAAGCCCCTGTGTTCCTCAGGAGGGTGAGGGACTCATAGTGGATCTCAAAATGCATGGTCGTACTAACAGAGGATCCCACAGCCACAAACATGCGGCGGCTCAGGGATGGTAGGATCGGAAGTATCTGCGCTACGAGGGGAATGCGATACAGTGATCTACTAGCGCTGCTGTGATCTGGTTTAAAAGACGACTGCAGTTGATGGCTATCGAGTGTTACAGGTAAGTTCTGAAATCAGTGACCAAGCAACATATCGTATCACTTACTCGTAGAAGGGCGACGCATTTATCGATCACAAAATTTGGTAGCACACACATGTCAGGGTGCATCAGCTCATTATAAATCGACACCCGTTGTGGCAACATCATTTCTGAGAATTCCTGATAAAACTCTAATGTTATCCCATATGGTCCTGGGGATTTATGTGGCGCTTCTTTCTCAAGTGCCCCCATCATTTCATCTTCTGTGAGTGATTCCATTAGTGCACCCATATGCATCTCAGTCAGTCTCGTTGGCATCTGTTGCAATTTGTCCACCTCATCCGGTGTTCATCAGTGCATCCCGAAACAGGTGGCAGAAATGCTCCAAAAATCCAACCGCAATGTCCTTCTGTGTCATCAGCTGACGACCCTCTTAGTGATGGGGAACTGTGGCTAATGACTGGCAGTAACATTTGTGTTCTTGCAACACATGATGCTTCAAGGTGCGTTCCGCAGCAATGTTATCTAGACACATTCCCTGGATCAGGATGTCTCCCAGTCGATGTTCTGTGATTGGTAGGATGTGTGCCGTGACATCATGAACTTCTGCATGACGTTCTGGAGACGGATTCAGAAATGACAACTCACGAAGTATCGTGTATCAATATCCAAGAGTTTCCCTTATCCATTTCATCTTATCCTGACCGTAATGCAAAAAAGCTCTTCGTATCATCAGTTTAGCACATAATAACTACTAGTGAAGCACCTAGGCGTAATATGGAATGTGACGTTAACACATTTCCCATACATCCTCAACTAAATGACGATGTTCGGGGTCTGTCAACAGTGATGAACTGAGCTTCCATGTGCCACTGCTTCTCCACAGATTTCGTTGAGGGGGGATATGGAATACAGGTACGCTAAATGCTCGGTAAACGCAGCAGGCCATCGTTCAACATCGACACATCCCTTAGGCCTACAGAAACGTGTCGGATCAAGTCGGCTCGCACCATGGCTAGTAAAAAACATAGATCCTTTGCGATTCCCAAGCATTCTGTCCCATGTGTCGGATAATTCTATTTCTCGGCATAACGCCTGTATTTCATGACAAGTATGAGATAATGCTGAGTTTGATACTTCGGGGCTAATACACGCTAGAGGCCTCCACCCTCAAGTAAATGATACAATCCGCTGCTAAATAAGGGCACGATCTCTTCTAAATAATCTTTTGCACATGATCGTCTCTTTCCTGTTCCAGATGTGGTGTAAACATTGATGATAAATTCCCATGAATTAGTTTTGCCTGTCCCCGAACTAAAGGTATATAAGCCAGGTGCCAACCGGGATCCCCTCTCGAACCAGTATCACCATTCCACTGTTGTTGTCTGAGTTCTGTGTGGTGTAAGATATGTAGCCGTGTAGTTCCTGGAACACAATTGTACTGATTTCCTGCACCATCAGTATATCCACATCTGATGCATACATCATCTCCCAGAAAAGCTGTTGCTTCACGGACGATCTAATAGTATTAATGTTAACTACCTCTCTATTGTATGCCTGGGTCTGAGCATCCGTTATCTTCCCACAATGGTGAACTGGCGAAATCTACTAAGTCGAAGGTCTAATTACATGCCCTTAGAAGGTTGCCTAGACAACGTCTTCCCGCAGCACTAGTTATCCTGAGTTGTGAAAGAGCGATACGAGTTTCCACCAAGGGGAGAAACAACGTTGGTGATATCATCGTCCAGATCAGCCCAATTGGTATCAACAAGGGTCTCTACTATGTCAGGAGCTGCACTGGTATGTAGTGCTAACGAACCTTACACAGCAACGTTTTCTGCTGCTGAAGGGTTGACGGAAGCCTGAGAGGATGAATCATCACATCGACACATCATCTTCTCACTATCCGAATACACTTGTTCAGCGTCACTGGGTGGTTGTAGATTCATGTCAGCAAGTCTACATTGCCAGAGACATAGCTGTCTCAGGATGAGGAGCGGGCAATTCTCCAGAGTAGAGGCGACGCCTCTTGTGATGCTGAGACGTTTTTTACGCGCCCTGATCTCGACATCCGGCGCTGTTGAATCCTGTAACTCCTGTTGCACCGAAATTGCCGCAACGTCTGTGGACCCCTCTACTTCAGTTTCCATGCCTTGTGTTGAATGGTCGTCCTCGTGATTCAGCGCCTGCAGTGTCCGGAGCTAGAGTGGAGTAGTATCCTAACTGCCGTCTGCTTCACGTCTGCTGTGCAGCGAGCTACCTTAATTTAAGTATTAACTGTATTTTTCTGACTTGTCACTTCTTCTTCCGTGTGTTTTTGCTTTTAGGAAGCTTTAATTGTCGAGTGCTATTAATAGTTCCATAGTTTTCGTGTTTGTTTTGAATACAGTCAGAGAGAGTCCCTTTAGTTAACCATAGTGCCAGTAGTGCTAGTGTTTGTTTCCAATACAGTCCAGAGACAGGTAGTGCTATATTCATTGTTTTCTACAAGAAGTGGCTAGCAACCACAGTTTAGTCAATAAACAGCCGCCTTTAGTGAATTAGCAGTCTAGTTAAAAGTTGATTAACTCTCTTCAGTAAATTGATTCCTTAGGAGGGATAGGATGTGTGACTGCTGTGTATGGACGCAGGAGGAGCTGGCCGCTGTTCGCGAACAGCTGAGCGTGTTGATGGCCGCGGTCAGCCGTCTTCAGGCTGCTGCCTCGGAGTGTAGCGGCAGTGGGGAGTCTGGTGCGTCGCAAGGTACACCCCAGGTGTTACATGCTTCACCCACTGTCCCTGCTGTCGAGACATCTTCGCGGGTACTGGGCGCGTTTGGGCCACCCTCTCCCCAAGGGGAGTGGCGGGTTCAGCGGCGTTCGCGGCGCACGAGGCGGAGGGTCAATGTGGAGGCTGGCCGTTTGGCATCGCCCGCTCTGCCTGTGAGTGGACATGTGGCTGCTCCTTCAGCAAGGTCCGAGCAGGCACATGGGGGAAGGGTTTATTAGTTACTGGGAGCTCCAACGTTAGGTGGGTGATGGAGCCCCTTAGGGAAATAGCGGAAAGGTCGGGGAAGAAGGCCAGTGTTCACTCTGTCTGCTTGCCGGGGGGTCTCATCCTAGATGTGGAGGAGGCCCTACCGGCGGCGATAGAGAGCACTGGGTGCACCCGACTGCAAATTGTTGCTCATGTCGGCACCAATGACTCCTGCCGTCTGGGTTTAGAGGTCATCCTCAGTTCGTACAGGCGGTTGGCGGAATTGGTGAAGGCGGAAAGCCTCGCTCGCGGGGTGGAATCAGAGCTAACTATTTGTAGTATCGATCCCAGAACCGATCGCGGTCCTCTGGTTTGGATCCGAGTGGAAGGCTTAAACCAGAGGCTCAGACGATTCTGCGGAGATCTGGGGTGCAAATTTCTCGACCTCCGCTATCGGGTGGAGAAATTTAGGGTCCCCCTGAATAGGTCAGGCGTGCACTACACGCCGGAAGCGGCTACAAGTGTAGCGGAGTACGTGTGGAGTGCACATGGGGGTTTTTTAGGTTAGAGAATTCCCTCCCTAGGCCCGACAAGACGCCTCCTGAGACGCGGCAAGGTAGGAGTAGGCAAAATGCAACAGGGAATAACAATATTAATGTGCTAATAGTAACCTGCAGGAGCGTCTACAGAAAGGTCCCAGAACTGCTCTCATTAATAAACGGTCACAACGCCCATATAGTACTAGGGACAGAAAGTTGGCTGAAACCAGACGTAAACAATAATGAAATCCTAAACTCGGATTGGAATGTATACCGCACAGACAGGCTGGACAGTGAAGGGGGAAGCGTGTTTATAGCGATAAGAAGTGCAATAGTATCGAAGGAAATTGACGGAGATCCGAAATATGAAATGATTTGGGTGAAGGTCACGGTTAAAGCAGGCTCAGACATGGTAATTGGATGTCTCTATAGGCTCCCTGGCTCAGCAGCTGTTGTGGCTGAGCACCTGAAGGATAATTTGGAAAATATTTCGAGTAGATTTCCCCACCATGTTATAGTTCTGGGTGGAGATTTTAATTTGCCGGATATAGACTGGGAGACTCAAACGTTCATAACGGGTGGCAGGGACAAAGAATCCAGTGAAAGTTTTTTAAGTGCTTTATCTGAAAACTACCTTGAGCAGTTAAACAGAGAACCGACTCGTGGCGATAACATATTAGACCTTCTGGTGACAAACAGACCCGAACTATTTGAAACAGTTAACGCAGAACAGGGAATCAGCGATCATAAAGCGGTTACGGCATCGATGATTTCAGCCGTAAATAGAAATATTAAAAAGGGTAGGAAGATTTTTCTGTTTAGCAAAAGTGACAAAAAGCAGATTTCTGAGTACCTGATGGCTCAACACAAACGTTTTGTCTCAAGTACAGATAGTGTTGAGGATCAGTGGACAAAGTTCAAAACCATCGTACAATATGCGTTAGATGAGTATTGCCAAGCAAGATCGTAAGAGATGGAAAAGAGCCACCGTGGTACAACAACCGAGTTAGAAAACTGCTGCGGAAGCAAAGGGAACTTCACAGCAAACATAAACATAGCCAAAGCCTTGCAGACAAACAAAAATTACGCGAAGCGAAATGTAGTATGAGGAGGGTTATGCGAGAGGCGTTCAATGAATTCGAAAGTAAAATTCTATGTACTGACTTGGCAGAAAATGCTAAGAAATTTTGGTCTTATGTCAAAGCGGTAGGTGGATCAAAACAAAATGTCCAGACACTCTGTGACCAAAATGGTACTGAAACAGAGGATGACAGACTAAAGGCCGAAATACTAAATGTCTTTTTCCAAAGTTGTTTCACAGAGGAAGACTGCACTGTAGTTCCTTCTCTAGATTGTCGCACAGATGACAAAACGGTAGATATCGAAATAGACGACAGAGGGATAGAGAAACAATTAAAATCGCTCAAAAGAGGAAAGGCCTCTGGACCTGATGGGATACCATTTCGATTTTACACAGAGTACGCGAAGGAACTTGCCCCCCTTCTTGCAGCGGTGTACCGTAGGTCTCTAGAAGAGCGTAGCGTTCCAAAGGATTGGAAAAGGGCACAGGTCACCCCCGTTTTCAAGAAGGGACGTCGAACAGATGTGCAGAACTATAGACCTATATCTCTAACGTCGATCAGTTGTAGAATTTTGGAACACGTATTGTGCTCGAGTATAATGACTTTTCTGGAGACTAGAAATCTACTCTGTAGGAATCAGCATGGGTTTCGAAAAAGACAGTCATGTGAAACCCAGCTCGCGCTATTCGTCCACGAGACTCAGAGGGCCATAGACACGGGTTCCCAGGTAGATGTCGTGTTTCTTGACTTCCGCAAGGCGTTCGATACAGTTCCCCACAGTCGTTTAATGAACAAAGTAAGAGCATATGGACTATCAGACCAACTGTGTGATTGTATTGAGAAGTTCCTAGATAACAGAACGCAGCATGTCATTCTCAATGGAGAGAAGTCTTCCGAAGTAAGAGTGATTTCAGGTGTGCCACAGGGGAGTGTCATAGGACCGTTGCTATTCACAATATACATAAATGACCTGGTGGATGACATCGGAAGTTCACTGAGGATATTTGCAGATGATGCTGTGGTGTATCGAGAGGTTGTAACAATGGAAAATTGTACTGAAATGCAGGAAGATCTGCAGCGAATTGACGCATGGTGCAGGGAATGGCAATTGAATCTCAATGTAGACAAGTGTAATGTGCTGCGAATACATAGAAAGATAGATTCTTTATCATTTAGCTACAAAATAGCAGGTCAGCAACTGGAAGCAGTTAATTCCATAAATTATCTGGGATTACGCATTAGGAGTGATTTAAAATGGAATGATCATATAAAGTTGATCGTCGGTAAAGCAGATGCCAGACTGAGATTCATTGGAAGAATCCTAAGGAAATGCAATCCGAAAACAAAGGAAGTAGGTTACAGTACGCTTGTTCGCCCACTGCTTGAATACTGCTCAGCAGTGTGGGATCCGTACCAGATAGGGTTGATAGAAGAGATAGAGAAGATCCAACGGAGAGCAGTGCGCTTCGTTACAGGATCATTTAGTAATCTCGAAAGCGTTACGGAGATGATAGATAAACTCCAGTGGAAGACTCTGCAGGAGAGACGCTCAGTAGCTCGGTACGGGCTTTTGTTAAAGTTTCGAGAACATACCTTCACCGAAGAGTCAAGCAGTATATTGCTCCCTCCTACGTATATCTCGCGAAGAGACCATGAGGATAAAATCAGAGAGATTAGAGCCCACACAGAGGCATACCGACAATCCTTCTTTCCGCGAACAATACGAGACTGGAATAGAAGGGAGAACCGATAGAGGTACTCAAGGTACCCTCCGCCACACACCGTCAGGTGGCTTGCGGAGTATGGATGTAGATGTAGATGTAGATCTCATCGTCATTGTTGCCCGATGGCTCTTCCATCAACTGCGGTGTTAGTTCCAAAATACGTTCCGAGCTTGACGTCACCCCCTACGGAGCACTGACATGTTTGTCAGCGGTAGTGATGTAGGGGCGGCCCGCGCCAATAAGTCTCGACTGGGTAATTGCACAAGTGTCCTGTTCATACAGTTAGATCGAGCATGTCCTTCACCATAACATCCAGAGTATGTCTGGGGTTGGCCATCATAGATAACAATGGCTCTATAACCGCCCGTAGTTAAATATGAGGGCAAATCTTTTGTAAGGACAATTCGTGCCCGTGAAACACTGTTGAGCACTGGATATGTGCTAAAAGTTGCACAACATTCACCTGTATGACTAATTACTCTGCCATGAGACTATATCTATTCAATTACCAGTGATTCACATACTCCGGAGGGCAACTCGAAGATTGGAATCGTGTGCACGCCGAGGCATACATGAGCCACGTCGCTAATATGACAATTACAGTATCGACACATTTTTCGAAATGTATGTGCCGCAGCTCTCGGTTCAACAGATAATACACGCGGCTGGGCCGGTCGGTTCTAGGTACTTCAGTCTGGAACCGCGCGACCGCTACGGAATCCTGCCTGGGGCATGGATGTGTGTGATGTCCTTGCGTTAGTTAGGTTTAAGTAGTTCTGAGTTCTAGGGGGCTGATGACCTCAGATGTTAAGTCCCATAGTCCTCAGAGCCATTTTAACCACGCGGGTGGTGTAAACACTGCCTCTTCCTCTAGCGCTTTGGAACTGTGCCGTAAACAGGCTGCCCATGAAGCCACGGCACCGTTATGGCAAGTGCTCCACAAAAACCCCTCATACTCTACGCTTGCACAATACGTTGCATGCAATTTCAAAGATAAACACTGACCTGATGCTGCAAGCAAACATAGCACTCACAGAGCTGGAAGGAATGGCATTACATCAGAGCATGTGCAGTCGAAAACAGACAGCTGCGACCCTTCTCTGAGTTGATCGTAGCACAGCTGATCTTGATTTCAACGCTAAACACTGGTTTCTAGTTATTGTGGAGACAGAACTTCAAAACCTGTTTTCGTCCATTTTATTTGCATGCCAGCAAAAAATGTGTGCCTGAATTCCTAAGGGACCAAACTGCTGAGGTCATCGGTCCCTAGACTTTCACTCTACTTGAACTTACTTATGCTAAAGACAACATACACACCCATGCCCAAGGGAGGACTCGAACCTCCGACGAGAGGGGCCGCACAATTCGTGACATGGCGCCTCTAACCGCGCAGCCATTCCGCGCGGCATACCAGCACACATTTGAAGAGAAATGTCGTAACTGTAGTGCGATGTTTGCAGTGTGCTGTAGAACATCAGCACACGATAACCAGCTGCCACTGTCTAGGAAGGCAGCTTTAAAAGAACCGGACGTCGACCTACGAGCAGATACGCGCAGTAAGTCATCTCCATTACGGGTGTGACCCGCTACCATAAGAGTGACGCCATGGCAGTTGGTGCTGGGAACGGCCCTATGAACAATACAGCAAGTCGATAAATGCATTAAGAAGATGATGTCCTGCTGGCTTGACTCCACAGTTTATGGTTTAGGCCTGCTAGAGAAATGTTGAAATGCAAGCTTTCTCTGCACAGCGAGGGATTCTATCTCCTTGCAGAAATTTATGACATAGAGCACAGCAACAGTCAGATAAAGTGTGTTGTCACAAATCAATAACCGAAAATTCGCCATTTTTGTCTCCCTTGGTCTTCAAAAAGCATACGACCATGTATGGCATTCTGGTCTTCTCTTTGAGCTCCAAACTTAAGCGCTGCCGATGAACATTATCCGCCCTATTGTATAATTTCTCTGCAACAGTCCTTCTTATGTCACTATCAACAACACCAACTCCTGTATCTTCCATCCCACTGCAGGCGTGCCCCAAGGATCTGTCGTAAAGCACCTCCTCCTGCACAACACCTCCAATATGCCAATGACACTGCCTTCCTAGCCCTGTACCTTACCCTCAGGAAATCCTAACGATCCTTCCAGATCCATCTCGATCAGTTCACCTCCTAGTGCAACCGGCTACTAATCAGAATCAATTTCACCAACACCCAGACAATAATTATGGTACACACCACCCAACAGCTTCTGCCAACCCAACTTTTACCTTTCCATTTATAACTACACTATCTAATTAAGCAATACACTGAAATACCTTGGATTAACATTTGATTGCTGACTAACATGGAAGCTTCACCTACTAACCATTCAGCAGAAAACCCACAAAGTCTAAAATTACTAAAACTACTAAGTGGCCAAACATAGGGACTGCACCCTTCTGCACCTATAAACCTGTGATCCAACTCATACTCTGCTAAGCAAATGTTCCTTCCTGTTTCTTCCATTCCTCTCTCTTTGTGTTATGCACTATAGATCTTGGAATGCCACGGAGTTCACCTATCCTTTTTAGGACTGCTTACTCTCTCCTACCGAAATCCTCCACCAACTTACAAATGCACCACCCTTATCTTCCACCTTGGACACCTCCTAATATCCTAAGCTACTTCTAAACTAGACGCTAACCACCCAGTGGTTTCCCTCCTGTTCTCTGATCCTCATTCTCGACCCCTCCTTTATCATCACATTCCCCTCAATACACCTCCAACTTTCCACAGCGTCTCCCCTCACCCAAGCACGAAACTGGCCTTGATATATACCTGTCTTGCTAGAACTATGAGAACCCACCACGCCTCCCCTTGTCGGGGCTCTTTCCCTCACCACTCCCCGCAGGCTTGTTTTGGAACCCTATTCCTCTCCACTCTTCCAGATCCCTCAACCAAACATCCACCCATAAACACATTACTATGCAGAATCCCGAATTCTACAAATCCATTGATACACCTACCCCTGGCACTCTACATAAACTCACCTATTCATTCACCTGTGCATATATCTTAATCAACAAATTAGCATTTCACCTTTCAATTTACACAACTGACAATCTGTATTTTATTTTGTGAAAACTTTAATTTTTCTAATTCCATGTCTATTTTTTACTATGTTTTAAATTTTTTAACAGCTGAGAGCCCACCCCCTTGCCCATATGGGGCAAGGACGATGACACAACAACAACGAACAAAAAATTACTGATGTGACTCATGAGCCAGTACATAAACGCTTGAAGTCTAATGAAAACATAGTTCAAAAACTATTCGTAGTCTTAAACTATTTAGATGCTTTTTTAAGTGTGTAATGGGGTTCTTGGCCAATAATTCAGGTCTTTCGGACATTTTTGAGCACAGCCCACTTGGGACTACATTGTAATTGGCTCTTTCATTTTAATGGTGTCTAAAATATTACGCTCTGATTGGAGGAGAACAGACAGAGGTTGTAGATTATGCAGAATGTTTGTGTGGTGTGACCGTGTGTGTGCATAATTTTAATGCTACACTGTGACTGACTGGAAGAGGGAGAAAAGGGGAGGGGGTTGGCTACTATATAGTCTTCATTTGGAAGCGGAAATGAGAAAGAAAGAGGAGTACAAGTAGATATAATAAACGGCAAGAATCATGCAGGTGTATGGATAATAATGAAACAAATACAAACAGGCAAGGAGATACAGATACAGTATACGATAAAACCAATTTAGCGCATATCAGCGACATAAATTAATCATGTTTTAAAACATCATGCCAACGGCCTTGCCGCAGTGATAAAACTTGTTCCCGTCTGATCACCTAAGATAAGCGCTGTTGGGTTTGGCTAGTACTTGGATGGATGACCGTCCAGGTCTGCTTAGCGCTGTTGGCAAGCGGGGTGTATTTAGCCCTTGTGAGGTAAGTTGAGAGGATACTTGACTGAGAAGTAGAGACTTCAGTCATGAAAACTGACAACGGATGGGAGAGTGGTGTACTGACCACATGCCCCTCCATATCCGCATCCAATGACACCTACGGCTGAGGATGACGCCGCCGGCCGCGGTGGTCTAGCGGTTCTGACGCTGCAGTCCGGAACCGCGGGACTGCTACGGTCGCAGGTTCGTATCCTGCCTCGGGCATGGGTGTGTGTGGTGTCCTTAGGTTAGTTAGTTTTAAGTAGTTCTAAGTTCTAGGGGACTTATGACCTAAGATGTTGAGTCCCATAGTGCTCAGAGCCATTTGAACCATTTTTTTTTTAGGATGACGCCGCGGTCAGTGGGTACCCGTTGAGCCTTCGAAGGCCTGTTCGCGCGGAGTTCAGTTCAGTTCAGGACGTGATACAGATATAAATCAAGAGGACTCTCCTAGGTATGTGAAGAAAATGATACAAAAGGCACTTTGCGTTATAATGTACTTACAGAAACGGGAAAAAAGTTTTCAGGAGACAAGAGAAGCTCTTGCGGAGTAAATGTTTCTCACTAAGTTCCATTTCCATCGAGAGTGATACGAATTCCCTACGGAGCTAGGGGCAAAGCAGACGTTTTGAACAGCTATTACGGCGCTATGCTCCAAAACTCTATGAAATCAGGACGAGATGAACCGCAAGTTCTAAATACTCGACAAAACTGCAAGTTGTAAGAGAAGGAGCACAGAGAAAAAGATTACGTACAATACGCGCACTCTAAGACGACTAACGATGAGATAGCCGACGGGGGGTATTTAAATCGATAGAAGCTGAATGATACTGACCAGTTTTGACTGATTTCTGGTCGCTGCCGAGTGTAACTAGCAGACAACACTATGTTTAGTGCGTCTGCGACTAAAGATGGAGAAGCGATATGCGAAGCTAACGTTTGTTGAAATGTTATGTGTACTAAGATATATTCTTATTTATTGACTTCTTGGGCATACTGAATAAGACGTCATTCTCTGGTTAAAATTGGTAGAGCCCGGTCAATGAGTCAATACCGATCAACGCCTTGGATTTCTATCGTTTCATCTACTCCCTTCAACTGCCACTCTCTACAATAAAAAATCAAATAGGAGCAGAATGTAGGAAAATTTACCATGTAAATGAAAAGTAGTATGCACTGCAGACAACTGGTACCTAGCAAGTAAAACGAATGGATAGCCTTTTATACGTATTGTGCATTACCTTCTGTGTACAATCGGTCAGATGTGCTAACCTAGTAAATGTAGAAGAAGTCAAAGTACAAACATGGCTGAAACAGTGGAAACTTTCCTTCAGAGTGATTACACGTATCTAGCAGAGAGAGCCTGAGCGAGCTCCAAAAATCAAAGAAAGGCAGAATCACTCAGTAGCACTCATAAAGCAAACATAATCGGTTTCCCAAGAGATTACGTGATAACCAAATTAAAAAGGTGAGGCATCCTTCCTCGTCTCGGAAAGTAGGATCACGTGGTAGACGTGTACTACACAGCTAGCTCTGACAGTGCTTTCTTTAAATATTACTGATCCAATGTCAAGCAAACAAACAAAACAAATATTTTGCACCAGGAAAGGACTACTCAGACAAAAAGGTAAGAAGCTCTGAGGAACATTTCATGAAGTTCTTGCATATTTTAGAGATCTATTTCAAACGGATTGTGATGAAGTATGTAAGATCCATAATCCATGTGCTGGGAAGATCAAGTTTCTTGGGAACAGTCCTGATAAAGAGGCATAACTCCAATCGTAATGCCAAGGTCTAAGTCATAACGCATTCGACTCTCATGCAAGCCAGAACTTAGCGATCACGGCCCACGGAGAGAGACAGGAAACTGTTCTGAAGCCATTATGAGCTCCGGTTGCGTAGAAATTATGTAGAACGAGGCTATCGCTGCTGTAAGATGTTATATCATATTATATGCAGGGAGGATGTCTCCTAGAGAATATGGTGGACGGAATCGGTCATTTTGTTGCCCGGAAAGTGTCTTAGGGGTTTAGCCACTTCAACTGCTAATACAATTCTAGATGTTTAGGATACTTAACTTTTCTATGGTACTGGTGGTTGCGCTACGTAAATATGGATGAAATTACTTTACGAAATATAGCAACCAGGCGCTTTTCATACGACTTTTATTTACGCCTTTGCACGTTTCGGGTGTTCGTCCATCTTCACTCTGCGGAAGATGTGTACACCTTCATCAAGTTTATGTAGACTGCTTTCTCAAAGCAGCTGCTGATTTGTATTCTGTATCTTGTAATTCTTTATTTCGTATTTCAATCCGTAGTAACTACAATTTTATAATTCATTTGTGTAGTGATGCAGCGCAGCATTCGCCGTGAGCCCAACTTAAACAAGTAAGTAGACCATTTTTCTACAAGGCTTCGCCATATCAACATGCTGTTGCCGTACTGTCGTGTCACCGAAAAGTCTATCAAAGGCTTCATTTTCGTTACGATTTTGTTGGTCAGGACCTAGTTCACGACTGGTTCTGCAGTTGTCCAGAAACGTTCAGCACTTTGAATACGCTAAATATATACGTGATGACATAAAGAGCAACTTATATACGGTCTCAGCGAAGACATAAAGAGCGACTCACACCCAATCTCAGGTTTTGAACCAGAAAGAAAGAAGAAACAGTGACATGAGACACTCCATTCAGTCGAAACGTAGGATGTAGAACAGTATCTCTCTCATGAGGCCGAGTAAATCCCGTTTGTCACTTAAAAAAAAAAACTGGAAGCACCAGGGATCAAAGCCAAGTTCTCTGTATGGCTTTCATCCCTGATTTCTAAGTTACTACGATTGGCCTTAGCCCCTCTAGGAAACCACAACATTTTAGAATCATATAAATAAAAGTTTTCGTACTGTGCGTAGCTTTACTGGAATTGCCGTTCTAAGCTGATGAAACAATTGTCAGAGTTCATATGATCAACTATACGTTAGTATTTCACCAAATATGAATCAAAGAGATATAGATCACACTCATACCAGACGATACTGTCCACGTACCCTTGCTTGCACCCAATGATTTTTTGATGAAGATCTATTTAAATCTGTGACATTAGCTTCTGAAAATGCGATTACGTAGAATCAGTGTGATAGCTACTGCAAGTCACTTTGTAAAAGAACTTCTTTTTTATATACACGTGAAGCTAGCAGTTGCAGCGGGAATTGCGGGAAGCCTAGAGGAATAGTTTTTGTGTATATTTTAAACTTATATCAACTCTAAGAAAACTTTTAACAGAAACCTGCAAATATATTCGGTGTCACTGGTCTTGCCCCCTTTTATCATACAGACGTAAATGCCGTCAAACTACACGTCGCTAGGCAAACGTTATTTTACTGCAGTGTGTGTAAGTAAAAATCTGCGTGCCATGTTTCTGATTAATACAGTATGAGGCTATTCAGACCAAAAATTTGGCAGTGGAATCTGATCGAAAACGGATAAATCGCTGGTTGCTCGCAATAAACAACGTACTTTAATTGATAACCACTACTGCTCCACACACTGAAAGTATTTGGAGTGTAGCAGACGAGAGAATGTAGTGAGATTTTGCTATACCTGTTTCTCTACTTGTAGTAATTCTATGACTAAATATTTTGATTTTACTTACTTAAATCGCCAAAAGGCTGCACTGTATTTTAGCGCTGACACAATGAGACACATCCTGAAAAATATAAAGGTAGACAGTAAGGTCGACTTCGCAGGCAATGACACGTGTCTATTGCGTTATAGAATTAAACTTTAGTACAAAGAAACCGAAAATGACTAGATATGAGTGCCGAGGTGGCCGAGCGGTTCTAGGCGCTACAGTCTGGAACCGCGCGACCGCTACGGCCGCAGGTTCGAATCCTGCCTCGGGCATGGATGTGTGTGATGTCCTTAGGTTAGTTAGGTTTAAGTAGTTCTAAGTTCTAGGGGACTGATGACCTCAGAAATTAAGTTTTATAGTGCTCAGAGCCATTTTGAACTACATATGAGTACTGGAGAGTATTTGAGGCAATGGGCGAAATAAGAAGTACAACGAAAAACTTCTCTAAAAACCAGAAAAAGCGGTTGCCAAGCAATAACTAATTCACTTAAAAAACTGCAGACTGCTGGCACATCACCTCACCTCATCATTCTTCCTATAGCACGATGGTCAACATAAAACGATTCAACATCCGAAGCAGGCAAAACTGGAAGTCTGAAATGTTGTACTATCGAAGAACATCAAAAATTGTTGGACAAACAAAGTACGAAATGAAGAAGTGGTAAACAGAATAGTTGAGGAAAGAAATCTATGGAACACCCTTACCACAAGAAGAGGTAGGCTAGTGGAATAACTGCTACAACATACAGGAATAGTTAACTCTCTGCCGGAAGAAGTAGTAGAGGATAAAAATAGTAGAGGCAGACAAAGATATGCAAAATAGCTCATAGTTGGTGCCGTATTAGGCATGGATTAGCACAAGATAGTAAAACATGAAGGACAGCGTCAGACTAGTAGAAAGGCCGATGGATGACTAAAACTAAGAGCTAGGAAACGATTTAATATGCTGTTGTGTATAAATTTTTTCGACGGAAAAGAACCACTTCTCGTAGAAACGTGGCCATGTGCATACATTTCCGGCCTCGCATCAAAAGACTTACGCTTATTTCGAGGGTTGAAGAATAATATTAAAATGCTTTTACACACGGAGATGCTTTTGTAGATCTTGAAGTGGGAAAGAGATTTTGCCTGTACGATTTTGGAATAAAACAGGTTACACCCTATCTCACTGAACTTATGGTAGTAGCAACGATTGTGTGACGAACACATACATATAAAACGTAGAAGAACGTTTCTGGAACATTTTACATCATTATTACTTTTACTTTCCAAATAAATATATTTATAATATATTTATATTGTAACACATTTCAAACGCTTATCGTTGATGAACTATGTAGTAGATTTGCACATTCGACTGGGTTGTAAAAATACATCGTACTTAACTCCATCAATAAGTTTTCCATATTAGTATTTTGTCACAACATTTCGGGTAACAACTCTGCATTTTTGTTACTTTTACGTAGAATTAAAGAAATAAATGTCTTCCTCCCACTTCGACGGCAGGTCGCAAGAATTTATAATACAATAGTTATTACTTTAAGAAATGTTTGAACTGTATTGTTTTCCTGCTTAACGATTATAATACTTCAGGAATTTGTCGCTATAAAGCAAATACCACCTCCACAAACAATAAAATTTCTGTGTGTCCATAACTCAACAGATGATATGAATTACACAGCCTCTTGCTCGCAGGTACCTCGGACGTAAATGAATATTCTACACCTCATCTTCCTCACGCTGTTTTGTCGTTTAAACAGTTCTCATTTGTGGAATTTCCTTATTTCATATACAGAGACTTCTTGTTAAGGGTCGGTCTAAATGCACAGAAATGAGAGGTGGTCGACGTTGTTTACTGACCATGGCCCTGAGCTATACCGCCGCCCCTGAGTAATTGGAACGGCAAACGAAGTAGGCAGTGGGCGGCGGAGTCTGACACCTTCCCCTTTATGACATCGCCGACGCCGCTGTTCGGCCACTTCGTCACAGCAAAAAGAAAGAAAAAGAAGCGCACCCTTCCTGCCTGCTATTTAAAATACTCTTCTAGGAACTGAAAGGAAAATCTTTGGGCCGGCATCTTCAGTTCATCAAATTGTTCCTTGCCCAGGTTAGGGAATAAGTCAACTCGAGAACATAACATCATGAATTTCACTTTTCATCGTGTTTAAGGCCTTAATCATACACTCAGCGACAAAACGTAAATCAATAGTTCTTTCGGCAACGAAATTTTCGGTGAATTAAAGTTACATACTGTCAAAACTTTAGATCATGGCTGAGAGTAGCTCTTGAGTTTTGGGTGACGGTAGAACTTCTGGTATTGTTGTAGTAAGTCAAAATTATACGTTAAATTGTTGTTATTGAATTAAAAAATATGAACACATCCTTTTCCATTGTTTCTAGTTTTGTATCGGTGGCTTTCATTATTTCAGTCTGATGTGTACAGAAAATGTTAGTTCGCAGACCAAATAGGAAAAGAAGAAATGAACCGATGACAATCACGTGTGCAGTGAAGATACCCCTCTAAGTGAAGTACTGGACCTTTACCACGCGCTAGCCTTGTAAATGACTTCCAGCCCTGTAAGTAATTGCGAGTTTCGGCAATGTCTCCCAGTCAAAGTTTACCGCACGTCTCACAATCGTTCAAAAGCCATAGTATTAATGACAGAAAAAATTTTATTTGCGAGTCTTCGCCAGAAACTGAGAATTGGTTGTTAAAAACCAGAATGAATTTTCAGCCTGTGCGCAGTTTTGTAACTTCCTGACAGACTAACACTGTGTTCCCGACTGGGGGTCGAACCTGGGACCTTTGCCCTTCGAGGATAAATGCTCTGGCGTGAGCTATCCAAGCACAACTCATGATACGCCCTCCCAGCTTTAATGTCACCAGTATCTCATCTCCTACTCTTCAAAACTTCCCAAAAGTGACCAAAGTTCCATGCATAGCTTGCGCGCCTAACACTCTTGGAAGACAGTATATTGCGGTAACACAACTTGTCATAGCTTAGGGCGTTGTTTGCAGAATGAATTTTCACTCTGCAACGGAGTGTGCGCTGATTAAAATTTTCCTGCCTCTACAATATCTACGTCTCATTACTGACAGTCAAAATTGGCAATAGATACCTATTGTAATCATATGTTTCTGGTACGTGGAAATCATCAATTATAAAATTCTATGTAATTTAAAAGATCAGTTTTCTTTTTGAAATGATAATTAAATCGACACCCTAGCTGCAAACAGGTGATGATATACATCATTCGGGACATGTGCCTTTGGTATCTCAGATGGATAGAGCGTCTGCCACGTAAGCAGGAGATCCCGGTTTCGAGTCCCGGTCGGGGCACACATTTTCAACATGTCCCGAATGATGTATATCAACGCCTGGTTGCAGCTAGGGTGTCTATTTAATTATGATTTCATTGTAGAGAAGCTGCATGGTCATCACTAGTATCTGTTCTTTCGGGAAGAGATAGTACTTTCATATATAGTATTCTTTTTCTTTCTTTTCTTGTTTATGGAGTCGCTGTACTCATATGTCCTTAGTGCAAAATTTATGAAGTGTTTCTACGTGTTCATTGATATAAAGTGTATAGTTTTCTGTTCGATGGACCATCATAATTGTCATATTTTAGTCTTATTTAAACTGATTATGGACCCTGCTTTTAAACTTGATATATTGAAGATTATCTGCACTAAAGAAAAACAGTAGTATGGCATTAGAAGAACGAAGGTGCTTTATACAGTGTGGTTTAGTATCTTTACTAGAGACTTCTAGCGGTTTTAGAGGGAACTTCGAAAGTAAAGTTTTTTCATAAGGAATCTGTTTTCGGAAATGGACCGTTTGCATACAAAATAATTTTGAAAATCGGATTTCTTTACAATCGGTACGCGCACAAACTGAAAAGAGGGCCTCGTCATCAGTCCGCTAACGTAATATGCCTCTGTTTACATCACTACTTCAGCGTTCCGTTCACCTCTTAGTCCACCACTGAGCAGTAAGGACGACCAAGATAGTAAAGGATGGCAAAGAGATGTTGATAATTGTCGGTGAAGCCGGGCGTAATGGTAGAGCTGTACGACGCATGCCTCGAGAACGTTTTCTGGATCGATTCAGTACATCACAAATTATTTCGTCCAGCTATGACAACAGCTGCGTGAAACTGATATGTACGCAACTAGGAGGGTTGTCGACAATGAGGATGAAAGCATGCGTCGCAGATACGCCTTGTGCAGCGAACAGCAGAGCACACCGGTTACAGCTCATTGTCTCCGCTGTGTGCGTACGATGAAGAGGGAGGTTAGAAAGTGATTCGATCTTGAAACGTATTTTACATTTAAAAGGTACATTTTCCACATTTCTGGACATTAATCCCTTATGAAAACTTTATCTGTTAAGTAACATCTACAAATACTCCTGCAACAGATATTGTGAAACACTCTACATATGTTCCATTATCCCGTATTACTTCTTCGTTGTCCCAGTTTACATATTTCGTAACTTACTCTACGGCTGCTACGAATAAGTTTGGGAATACGAAAAAATATTCTTCATTTCTCAGTACCCCGGTGAAGTCTAATAGAAGCTGTAACAACGACATATATATTCTCGAATATCGTAACTTGAACCAACATCTAATCTCTCAAAGAATGTACAGATTTTGTTGAAAATGAGTTAACCTTCTTACTGTCTACAGACAAAGGTGTAAATTATAATCATTGCATCATTTTACAATTTCGTTCACGATTTGCAAATGGTCTATTGTGCTATGTCTACTCTGCATTATATAGACACTTCGCAAGCCATTTCACATAGCGTCCTAGAAGGTCCTTCGAGTAGCACATTACATGCCCCCTTTCGTGATGTTCTTGTTATATTCTTTTTTTCTATTAATCTCACTTGGTTAAGATCCCAGAGTGAAGAACAGTACACAAGTATCGGTCGAACGAGAGTCTACAGTCACCTCCTTAGCGGATGAATTACACTTCCTGTGAATTCTTCCAATGAATCCCAATCTCGCATTTGCCTCACCTAAGATCCTTATCTAAGACTAGTTTTATATTGTCGTTCAAATTTAAATCGCTCCACACTCGCACTTCTAAATCATCATAATGGATACACTGTTTCCAGTGAATATTCGACAATGATTTAATTAAATCATAATGGGTCTCTCCTCTTATTTATGCACAATATGTTACATCTGACAATCTCTGAAAGAAGCGTATATCCTCTGCAGGCTCTCTTGCATTTCGTTACACTGTTACTTGCTGATTACAAGTGGAGAGAAAACCTTATCCAGTAGTTTGAGAATTCACATTGTCATAATCGATAGAGGAGGTGAACTTTTCGATGTTTAGTTTTCGTCAGTCACCGTGTTATAAAGTTCCAGTTCCCAATAGACCACATCCAAATATTATGTCACGTTTAAGAACGACAGGGATTACTAGGCAATACTCTGCAATGCATGCAGTGCAAGAGCAGATTATTTTCATGTTGAATATAAAGAAGCCATGTGGCAACAAACGGAGTCTTCTACTGAATGACCTGATGCCATAAAGATAAATGAAAAACAGTAGCTGGTTCACAGTAGTGATATCAATCGAACTATCAGTTTTTAGAATGTACTGGAATACCGGTTAACATCCAGAGTAGTTTGTAACTATTTGGAGCGTTTTCAGAAAAAAACTGAATATAATAGACGCAGACATACATCATGACCAGCGAAAAGTATTTTTAGAAAGGTTGAGATTGTGAGAGCAGTACGGAATGCCAGTCCGATTTAATAAGATTCTGCAGTTTGTCTGTGAAGACTGTAGCTAGACGTACCATCTGAACGGGAAAGGAAGATGTAACGTCAGCTGATCATCGAACATCTAACGAAACCGAAACACATAAAGATTATTGAAATGTAATATCGTGCGTGGAACTCATTAGCCTGCAACACAGTGACTCATAACTACCAATTAGTTAGTTCTGTAATTTTGATGTAATTTGTTGGTTATATACGTACTTTGTTAGTTTTGAAAATACTTACTACTTTAAAAACTGTATTCTATTTACGAAGAACTAACTGCAAATGATATTGTACGACTTACTGGCAGAAACGATGGCAAAGTCAGGGGAATTTGTATTGCATAAAATCCAAAGAATATGCTTCGAGTATGGCAACAATATCGTTGTCCACTAGCGCGCGCAGGGAAAGAAGTAGAGAGTGATGCAAGTTGTGGGTGTCGAAGTACTGACACAATGTGACGGTACTCAAGGGCGTAATGGAATGTGTATCGTGGAAATGGTGTTTTCGGTATGGCAAGGCATGGAAATGGATGAGCGAGCATATATCTGGTCACAGTACACAGTATGCAAGAAGAATTGGTAATTAAAGTGTTAGAAGAGGAGTTCTGAGCTACTAGAAGTTGCTCACTGTTGACAAATAGCCTGTTGCCAGTACTTATTTTCACACATTGCATTATGTCACACCAGCTGCATCTCGCCTCTTTAAGTAAAAGCGAGGCATTTAGCTGCTTAGATATGTATACCGCTTGCAGCGTCGTAGTTGTAATATTCTGAATATTGTAGTGTTTTTAGATGAACTGCAACTGACTTCAGTGTTGTTCATTATCCTACTTCAGCAACTATCATTTGGAATTTATCCTTTTACTATTATTTTTGAGTGAACCTTAAGTGAAAGATACAATATTATTTCAACTGAGAGAAATTTTATTGCGTGTGCCAGTTAATTTAAAATAAATCAGTTTATAATGCTAAATGCAGAAACAATTACTGCTCATACTGTAACTCATAAAGAAGTAAAACAGTGCAAATTAAAAATAATTTCAAATTGCTGGCACAGTAAAGTGAATATTCAATTTTTATTGAAATGAATATTATAAATTTGTTGTGTGTTTGAAAATATTTCATGTACCTGTATTTTGACTTCCTTAAATTGGTTTTGCAGATGTCTCTGTTGTTAGTTAATCAGTTATTATGAGCTTTTCTGAAGTAACATCTACGACAAAATACAGATTATATGTGGGTCCCTGCTTCACAAAATCTGATGGCAGATGGCATTACGGTGAGTGATGTTGCTTAGAACATCTCGTGGTACATACTGCCAATAGGTTTGGGCCGGCCGCGGTGGCCGAGCGGTAGCTTCAGTCAGGAACCGCGTGACCGCTACGGTCGCAGGTTCGAATCCTGCCTCGAGCATGGATGTGTGTGATGTCCTTAGGTTAGCTAGGTTTAAGTAGTTCTAAGTTCTAGGGGACTGATGACCTCAGATGTTAAGTCCCATAGTGCTCAGAGCCACTTGAACAAGCTAATAGGTAGTCAGTATTGGAATTTGTTAAGTACAAAGAATTCCAAAGCACTACTACGGGGGACAATTATTGAACTACACGAAAACAAAGTAAATTAGTTACAAAGTACGACGTACACACACTTTATTCAACATGTAAAATGGCTCTAAGCACTATGGGACTTAACATCTGAAGTCATCAGTCCCCTAGACTTTGAACTATTTAAGCCTAACTAACCTAAGGACATCACACACATCCACGCCCGAGGCAGGATTCGAACCTGCGACCGTAGCAGCAGCGCGGTTCCGGACTGAAGCACCTAGAATCACTCGGCCACAGCGGCCGGCTTCAACATGTAAACGTCACTACAAATATTCGTTTTAAGGTTATGACATGTTCCATGTGGATGCCTCATTGACGATGATGTGGCGCAAACGAGTAGCGATATTTTGCATGATCCACCAAAGTGTCGGACCATCGATGCTGTTGCCAGCGGCCTCTGGTTACCCCAGAGCCAGAATGCGGCCAACAATGTGCTCCTCCAGGACATCAAACACTCTCCTGCTTCGATGACGTCGAGCTCCGTCTTGCATGAACCACAAATCAGGGTCACTTTGTATAGTGGGGATGAAATCCTCTTCCAAAACCTTAACGTACCTTTCGATAATCACTATTTCATGAAGAATATCGCACTGATTATTCCGTGACTGGACACTGCACACCACACAGTCACTCATTGAGGGTGTAGAAATTTCTCGATCGCGAAGTGCGGATTCTCAGTCCCCCAAATGCGCCAATTTTGTTTATTGACGAACCCATCCAAATGAAAGTGGGCTTCGTCGCTAAACCAAACCATACAGCACATACTAATTCCCATCATGCTACGCCGTCAACCGTGCCGTTTGAACGCCGTACGTAAACCGTTCAGAAGTTATGACGATTTTATTTCACATAGTTCAATCATCGTCACCTTGTAAGTAACGTAAATGCATTTTAGCTATTGTGGCTTTTCCATTTCAACCTGCGCACGCACATCTGCCGATGTCTTTACCTACAAAAGTGTAACTATTTACGTATTTGCAGTTTCAATGCCGTAGTTAATAATTGTCAATTTTTGCTCACTTACCGGCTGATGACTGTACTTTATTATACCGCAATCAAATTTCATACAGTTTCAGTTACATATTCAAAACTTTTACAAACTACAGTGAATTATTTAATTCGTTAAGAATTTTTTTTCAAATGTTGTCATTCAAGATAAGTATCTGTGCGACAGCAATCAAGTTATAATTTCGCGTGTGTTCTTTTGATTAGAACTATTCTTCGTAATCGATGTCTTTTCCGTAAAATGTGGAACATAGGTAAATGAAATGTCATTAATATACCGAAAAGTGGAGGCATGTTCCCAGGAGTACCTTAAAAGCGTAGTTCAGAAAAAGAAGCCTTCGAATATTTATAAATAGTATAATTAAAAATATACAATTAAGCTGTGGGTACCTAAAGGAATTAAAATCTCGTGTAAAAGGAAAAGGAAAGCTTATATTAAGGCCAGAATAAATCAAGATCCAACACTGCTTGCATTCTGCTGTAATATTTTAAGGATAGTCACTACAATGTCTAGAAACTAGCACATTCTGTCTGATATTAATAATGAAGATGATAAGATTAAAACCTCAATGAGAGACTAGCTGTAGCTGGCACAATTAGCTGTGTCTCAGTCTGCTCAAATGAAAAAGAAATAAAAGAGAAGGCATGCGTTTCCAATATATAAGGGAACTGGAATTACATCCGAATTTTCTTCTCTCCCCTGACTCTGTCCATCTCTCCCTCCCCCTTTTTTTGTTTATCTTCTCCTCCTGCCTCCTCTCTCTGTCAATTTCCTCCTTCCCGTTTTCTGTGTCCATTTCCTCCCAGCCCTCTGTCCATCTCCCTCATCCCCCCTCCCTCTCTCTTGTCTGTTATTGCAAATCCAGATTCTGTAGTAGTGCTCTAACCACAAAACAATAGTCAATAAATACAACTTTCCTGTATTAAAAATTATGTGGTCTGTATGTGCCTATGTGTTTATTACAGTAATGTGTAAAAATCTGAAGTAAATCAGAAAGGGTACATTTTGAGATTTTGGCAATAACATGTTTTCCCTTTATATATTACATATATATATATATTTATATGTTATATATATTAAAATATAATAAAGAAATAGATAGCTAAAACACGCCTCTATTAGAATGCAACGTTTTGTCAAAATTTCAAAGCAATCGGACAAGATATACAAGTTTGAAGAAACGAACATTTACACTTTTATTTATATGTATATATTGTAAAACAGGACACGGGACAACCACACAATGTAAGAGCTAATACAACGATTAAACTAAATGACAATGTTGTGACTGATAATTGAAAAGTTGCAAGTATTTTTTACAATCACTTTGTAGATGCAGCAGCAAAAATAAGATAAAATGTTCAGTTAAAGAAGTAAGATAATATATTAAAAACGTCATACCACAATACTTTAAGCTACTAAAACTAACACCAACATCCTTTACTGAAATTAACAGACTTATAAAAATTCCAAAAACAAAAACTTATATGCTGTTGACGGAACTTCAAACAGAATTCTCGAAAGTTGTTCTAAGTTAATAGGTAGTATTCTTAGCTGTATTTGTAATGCATCGCTAGCACTTGGAATTCTTGAGGACAGAGTAAAATTTGCAACTGTTAAACTACTTTACAAGAAAGGTGACCCGAAAGAGTTAAATAATTACCATCCAATTTTCTTACTGATGTCTTTTTTTAAAATATCCGAAAAGTTAATGTACTCAATAGCAGTCTCACATTTAAGTAGAAACAATTTACTGTGCACATCACAGTTTCGATCCCAGAACGGTCGCTCAGCTGAGCACACTCACTCACAGAATATTGTAAGCCTTAAGCAATAAAATTTTGTCAGTTGATATTATTTGTTATCTGTCCCAGATGTTTACTGTGTAAATCTTGTTAATTTTAGAAAACATTTGTTTTATGGAATTGATCGCTTTACATACAAATGGTTTGAGTCATTCATAACAAACAGATTTCAAAAAGATGTGCTGAATAATTCGAGCAATGATGTAATGGCAATCAATTCTAGTGACTAGGAAGAAGTTACACAGGGAGTCACGCTAGGTTCAATTTTTGGTGCACTCCTATTCCTTCTGTACGTGAATGACATTCCACTTAACATTGATCAAGCAGGACTATATTAATATTCAAGTGAATCCCATTAGGGAGAAAGCAACAGAAGAGATAGTTTGAGAAAAAAAATTATATCCAGTTCCATACAAAAAAATAGTCATCCTGAGAACTGATGTGATAGATGACCAGGTGTCAGTAAACAGTGTAGAATGTTCTAAATGTTTTGGTGTACATATTGATGAAAACTTGAACTGGACGAAGCATGTTACTGAACTGTTCAAACAATTAAGTTCAGCAATTTTTGCCCTTCGTGTAGCTGCTAATCTTGGAAACAGTCGAATCAACCTCCTGACATATTTTGCACAGTTCCGCTCACTAATGTATTACCGAATAATTTGTTGGAGTAACTCACCATTTATAAAAAAAGCATTGGTTGCACAAAAGCGAGCATTAAGAATAATATGTGGTATCCATCCGCGGTCGTCATGTAGGTACCTTCTCAAGGAGTTAGTGATTTTAACTACCTCATTACAATACATATAGCCGCTAATGAAATTCATCGTAAACAATGCATCAAAATTTGAGAAGAATAGTTATGTCCATACCTACAACACTAGACGAAAGAACAACTTTTATTGCCCATTATTAAAGCTGTCAGTGTCTGAGAAAGGACTTCAATACACATCAACAAAAAGTGGACAGTAATATGAAATGTCTAACAGGCAGGAAGGCAAGCTTTAAATCTAACCTAAATATATTCTCGTGGATAGCGCCTTCAACTCTAGGGATGAATTTTTATTTAAAAACTGATAGCGACTAAAAATATTATGTTCATTAATGTTAACGTTAATTGTGTATACATAGCTGTAAACTGTTTCGTTTCACATCATTTCGATGAAAGAACCGTTCAAATGATTTGTGGGACATGTAACTAAGTAGAGTAGTGTCAAATGCCCATACCAGGTCCCTTCAGTCTTCCGATTACCAGCTGTTATCAACCAGTATTCACGACCTTCGGCTGACTGATGGCACCTTTTCCCCCACATGTAGATATCTGGCCGCGGGGCGAATCAGCTAGTCGTATCCGACAGTTGTGCTGCGTTTAAATTCCCTCAGCTGTTTGTAATGCGCTCTGTGCTATAACGAGGCACAGTATGACTCACTTTAGCTTTCAGAGCTTCTCTTGTTATACTCAAACTAACGGAACTTCTTAGCAAGTGACCTCAGTGCAATCATTTAGAAGTCTTTGTGCAATATATCTGCCCTGTTAGTTTATAGCTGTAAATTCTTATCTTTCTCAGCAGTCCGTCTTCATATATTTCACTGAATGTAGCCGGCTGGAGTGGCGATTCTAGGCGCTTCAGTCTGGAACCGCGCGACCGCTACGGTCGCAGGTTCGACCCTGCCTCGGGCATGGATGTGTGTGATGTCCTTAGGTTGGTTAGGTTTAAGTAGTTCTAAGTTCTAGGGGACAGATGACCTCATATGTTAAGTCCCATAGTGCTCAGAACCATTTGAACTGAAATGTACATATTCGCAGTGTCTAGAGGAACTCCGTTAGATAAAAGTACAGCGATTTCCAAGAACGAATTATTGCCAAACAATTACAGCACTCAGAGAAAAATATCTGCGATGATTCATAACCTAGCTGAATGTACATGTTCGTTTTCAGTTTAACAACGATTCTTTGCCTCTTTGAGTTGCAGGTTAAAATATGTATATATGTATATAAATATGTATATACTTTATGGCAGTACTATCCACAATAGCAATATGTCAAACTACAAAAATTGCCAGAGTGTGCTCTGTTCTACTAAAGGCTGAGAGCGTTTCTTTAAGATTATCGAAAGTTAAATTTTAAACGAAATATGTCCGCGAAAAAAATAATAGTAATAGATAATACGTAGGTTGGAACTTAAATAGTGGCAACACTGCTGTGGTGACACTATGCAATAGAATCTACTATTGTCGCTGACAGTACACATTGCTGACATACCTATCTTACCTCCGAGCAAATGAACTCGCCCGTCCCACGTCACAGGCATGCGCACAATCGAGGGAAAAACAGTCGCTTGTGAGCGAGCGGTCTAACGTATCGGTATCACTAGGTTTTCGAAACAGGAACAACGGAGTTGGATCAAGATTGAATGTGCCAGAGGTCGTACGGTACGACAGTGTCATCAAGGTCTTCAAGAGGCGTGCGGGAATCGGCATTGCCGTACAGAACAGTGGCACGTTGGGCAAAAGCCTTCAACGAAGCCCCAGTATGGTGAAAGTTATGTTGATTCTCGTGTACGATTGTGATGATGTTATCCTAACGCATTACGTTCCTCCACGGCAGACCGTCAATGCACAGTATTACTGTTCGTTTTTGGAGCATCACTTGCGACCAGCTTTGCAAAAGAAGCGGCAACACTTTCTGCGCAACCCACCCATCATTTTGCATGACAATGCGCGGGCGCATACAGCGCAAGCTGTGGTTCGGTCGATGGGACTGGGAAGTACTATACCATCGACCATACTCCGCGGACTTAAGTCCCTGTGATTTTGATTTGATTCCGAAGATGAAGAAACCACTTCGTGGCATTCGCTTCAGAACTGTTGCAGAGATTCGACGGGCAGTAGACCGCTCCATTCGCACCATCAACAGAACATGCTCTGCTAACGGTATACTACGCCTCCCGCATCGCTGGCGACGGGTTCTACACAACGCTGGTGACTACTTTGAAGGACAGTAACTGGTGCAAACATGTAACTCTTTTGTACCGGTTGTGAATAAATAGTTGCCACTATTTAAGTTCCAACCCACGTATTTATACAATAAAAATGTTCAAATGTGTGTGAAATCTTATGGGGCTTAACTGCTAAGGTCATCTGTCCCCATGCGTACACACTACTTAACCTAAATTATCCTAAGGACAAATACACACACCCATGCCCGAGGGAAGACTCGAACCTCCGGCAGGATCAGCCACAGAACAGTCCATGACTGCAGCGCCTTAGACCGCTCGATTTATACAATACTTAGAATCAAATATTCAGTGTTTTTAATAATACTTTTGTAACGTGAACAGGTTTCGTGGCTAGTACTAAATCGTCATTAAAGAGAGATGTGCTACTATGGATTCGTGAACGTGAGAAATTTGTCAAAGACTACCCGAACTGGAAAGACTACGAACTGAAAAGCAATTATCAAAAGTATTCAAGAACTCCTGCGTAGCTTCTGAACAGTGGAAAAGAACAGAGTGTTGTCAAAGTTACCGACAGTATAGAGAGACGAATACTAAAGATATTTAAAGTTCGGTAAATGCGTGCGATCCTAGACTGTCACTTGTTTGAAGCATTAGGAAATAATTTCTCAGATGTCTGGCAGCATCTCTAAAGTTAAGCGCACTCATATGGCTGATAGCTTCCTTGTGGAGCGAAAATTTAAGTACAAGGTGAGAAACAATGAAAGGCCTCGTCGGTGAAATACGATCAACGGGACCACGCCTACTCGTCAAGGCATTTTGGTGTATGCAGCATTTGTCCAGAAATGAAAGTGACAGAAGTAGGAGCTCTAGATGGCCAAGCGTTTAGAAAAAATAGGATTTTGGACGCGCATCGTGCGTGATAAAGTCTTTTAAGTGAGAGCAGTCTCCAAGGAGCGGTTGGTGCAGTGAAAAGAGAACAGAGCGGTAATCAACGGAGAGTGGGATAGAGATCCTACGTGGAAACTTTTTTTTACTTAATATTTTTTCGCTACTTATACTGAAAATAAGCCGAAATACTACTGAATATATTGTATTTACTAATATCTTACAAAAAAGCACGAAAAGAAAAGGCAGGAGAAACTTTGGAACTACTAATAATTTTCAAGAACGGATTGTACTTACAGCGTCCATGAGGATTCTGCATATAGCTTTCCAAGAAGATATTGTAATTAATCCGTACAGGACCTATGTTAGCATCATTATGACTTTCAAGCTGCCCTCGGCAACTACTTACGAACAATAAGGTCCCCTGTTTTTACAATGAATGTCACCCCAGCACGGGTAAATCATCAACTGTAAAATATTAAAGGAATCTAGATTTATATACAAAGTTCTCGTGAACGCTTACAGTTCCTTCTTGGAAATTTATTTGCAATCCAAAATTCTTATCAATATATTAATAAATACTATACATTCATCACTATTTCACTTTATTTTCAGTATAAGTAGCATAAAAATAGACAACGAAAATAAAGTTTCCACCTAGAATCACGAACCCACGACCCTCTTATTATCGTTCTGTACTGACCGCTACCTGGAAACTAGGTTAACAAATGAAAAAAGAGCTCATGGTCATCTGGAGCTCCCACTTTCATCACTTCCATTTCTGGCCAAGCCCTACATATACTACAAATGTGGACGTGAAATGAAATGATCGTATGGCATTTAGTGGACGTAATCGGTGATGACAAGTAAGCGCGGTCCCCTTATAAGACGCAATACTTACGAAAAGCAGTTACTGAAGTAGTGAAATAACTGAGAAAAACGTTACTACAGGAAATACAGAGCGAAGTTGTACAGTCATTACCATTACAGCCAATGAAATTTTACAGCAGGAATGTGGTTTCAATAATGCTGCCAGTTTGTATTTGAAGACAGTGTGGGTACTGGGCAACGAAGAGTCGTAGATAATGAGTTAGAAATAACTAATGAAGAGGAAATTAACCGAACTGCAGAGAAAATAAATTAAGGGCACAAGTTGACTAAAAGAAGAGTTCGGTTGATACGAAATCTTGAGGCATCAAGTGTGTTGGTTGCAGTAGTTATGCTGAGATGAAAAGATTGCACAGCGTGATTTAGCTCCATAAAACCTGTCTTTGGACTGAAGATCAAAGAACAACAACAACTACAAAAACAAGAAAGTTTCAAGATGAAATGTCCGTTTGTGAACAGTGCGAGAAAACGAAAAGTTCAGTATACGAATTACTGCTGAACGATTCCTTTTGTAACAGTACATCGAAATCTAATCGTATACAGTGTCTCCTGGATATAAATTTCCTGATGATTACCGTGTGTATTAGCACGAAACTGTCAGATATTGCTGCGTCTACCGTCAAATATGGAATACATCTATACCCACTGAGTACGCCACACAGCAGGCAGTCTCCAGCGTGACGCCACGAAGTTACGGTTAGTCACCATACAGATGGCGTACAAAACAGGAGCCACGTTTTATTTGCGACACATGACTTAAAAATAGTCTGTTCACCTACCAAATAGATTGCAAATCAGCATTCCTCCGGCGACCGCAGATTCAAGCGGTTGCACCGCTTCACTTGACTAGTTCCAGTTGCAGTTGCGACAGAGTTACCAAACAGTGGTCAACCAGTTACTGTCATCAGTCATTGGACAGTCAACGTGGAGTGTCGAAGTGTGTATTAACTGGGCCTGAACTAAGACAGTATTACTAATAGCAGTCTAGACTGAACAACTGTTCAGTCAGTCATCGTTCACTGAGTTATGTAGGATCAGTGTTGAGAACTTTTATTTCAAAAATGGCTCTAAGCGCTATGGGACTTAACAGCTGAGGTCATCAGTCCCCTAGAACTTAGAACTACTTAAACCTAACTAACCTAAGGACATCACACACATCCATGCCCGAGGCAGGATTCGAACCTGCGACCGTAGCGGTCGCGCGGTTCCAGACTGAAGCACCTAGAACCGGTCGGCCTCAACGGCCGGCGAACTTTTATTTCAGTTCAGTATTTAATGTGTTTTTTCTGTGTGTTTCCAGCGTTATTTTTGTTGTAACCTTAATTGACTGTGATCAGACGGTTGTAGTGTGCAAGTACGCTACCTCAATACAGCATATCCTTTCTTTCGAAAAGGGTTCGCTTCCTGCTATCTTCATGTCAGGCGCCAAACTTATTTCGTGTATACAACATAAATTAATGACGAGGATTAAAGAAAGAAACATCGCCAATTCTACGTTAAGCTGACGACGAGGACTGTGGAAAGAAACATTGCCAATTCTACGTTAAATGGTGACGAGGATTTAGTGATTAGATACGCATTAACAATTTTACATAAATTAGCGACAAGGATTTATAAAAATTCATGCAAGTACATAAACTGGGAATAAGGAAAAAACATAGATTAGTTACAATATTTTACAGACTGGTGAGTGCAAATGCAACAGAACAACTTTTATGACAACACAAGCGGGGTAATCCCCATTATTTTTATTTTTTTTTTCATTCCGTAGAATGCTAATCTTGTTTCCTTTTCTGAATAATTTCTGAGAATTAGCAAACTGGTCTGCTTTTATTTTTAAGAAATAACTCAACTGGACTTGCTCCAGCCACTGATGGTTTAATTGAAACAGCTATCCACACCTTAAGAATTGCCAGTGGCATGGATAACCAAACTTGAACCAGAAAAGAAAACTGTTCAAGGGAATTTTAAGATTTCGCCGCCACTATGTCCGCCTTTCGGCCGGAAAATAGAAGCCTCGTCTAATTATGTATCCAGCACGGAGCAACATTTCACCGCCCACAAATTATCAGGGAATGTTGATCGTAAAGATTTTTTTCGTTTTTTTATGGGACCAAACTGCTGAGGTCATCGGGCCCTAAGCTTACACACTATTTAATCTAACTTAAACTAACTTACGCTAAGGATGACACGCACACCCAAGCCCGAGGGAGGACTCGAATCGCCGGCTCTGGTGGCCGAGCGGCTCTAGGCCCTTCAGTCTGGAACCGCGCGGCCGCTACGGTCGCAGTTTCGAATCCTGCCTCGGGCATGGATGTGTGTGATGTCCTTAGGTTAGTTAGGTTTAGGTAGTTCTAAGTTCTAGGGGACTGATGACCTCAGAAGTTAAGTCGCATAGTGCTCAGAGGACTCGAATCATCGATGGGGGAGGGGGGGGGGGGAGCCGCGCGGACCGTGACAAGACGCCTGAGACCGCGCGGCTACATCGCGCGGCCTTAAAACTTTTCTTATAGCAAATGCTGGTACGGAAGTGTTTAAATTAATTTAAAAGCTATGTTCTGAAATAGATCCGCTGACTCTTTCATATTCAGAAATTAAAGATAAATCAGAATCTTGTTTTAAGGCGCAAGTGTTCGTAGCAGCAGCCAGGCGTAAATTTTTTTGATGCTTTACGAAACCTTATAAAGGATAAAAAGAGTGGATAGCAAATTACATGCCTTAATTATAGACTGCAATTTACAGAGTGAGAATGACAAGTGTACAAGTCTTGCGCTAATTCTCTCATTCCTGGCATGTGTATTATGCAGTCGCTCAGTAATAAATTAAAGAAGGACGTTCTTAGTTTGACAAATCCATCATTTTCCTTTAATGTGGGCACATGAACAAATCCTAGTATCAGCTAATGTGCTTCAGCAGAAAGACACTAGCACAATGACGCTGAAAAAGCAACCAAAATGGCCAAGCCATAGTGTGCCCGTCCGCGGAAGTCACAGCTCTTGAAAACACGACGAAACCAACAATTTGTTAGTAGAGTTACTTGAGAACAACCATGATCTTGTGTATGCTGTGGTGTGAACACATTGTACTTACAGCAAGAATACAGGTCACAAATCCGAAATGTGCAACACATTCACGTATAAGACACCCAGGCACACGAAAGTGTTTCATACTAAAAATTCAAATAATGTTCTCAGCGAACTTGTTCAAATAAATACAGTATCACGGACTGAAAACGACAAAGCCGTACTGTGACATTAAGAGTAAATAAAGTGGCATAGAAATTTCGTATTGACAGATGTTCCTCAATTTCTGTAATTAACTTACAGATATACAGGAAATTAGCTTCATCAAATTTAACTGAATTTCTGATTCGCTATTTAGCTAAAGTGATCAATGAATACCAGCAAAAGTTCAATCTATAATGGATATTGCGCACAAGCAGTTTCCATGCAAGCCTTATTTATAGTTGTCAGTTCACATAAAGCTACAGATTTACCCGGCCTCCAGTTTTTTCAATACACTAGGTTTCACAATTCGTGAAGGAGGAAATCACATTCACAAAAAAATGGTTCAAATGGCTCTGAGCACTATGGGACTTAACATCTATGGCGATCAGTCCCCTAGAACTTAGAACTACTTAAACCTAACTAACCTAAGGACATCACACAACACCCAGTCATCACGATAACATTCACACTAACGTCCTGAACGAAATGCTCCAAAAGCTATTGCAATAATATGATATCATTTTTACAGAACCAACAAGTAGCATTAAAAACTACAATGTACACATCACGCTGAAGCTGAATGCAGTACCAAAATTTCGCAAGGTATACAATATTAGACTCGCGTTAAGGGATAAAGTGAAACACGAACTTCATCACCTAGAGCAGAATGGCATTGTAGAATCATTACCAGTACCTAATGAGCAATGTCAGGTAGTAGTAAAATTGAATGGCACATTACAAGGAGAATTGTATTACAGAATTTACTGAAATCACTAATGGACAATGCTAGTTGAAGTAGTATCAAAACTAAATGGCACATTACGGATCTGTGGTGATTTCAAAGCATCAGCCACTGCACAATCCATAACTGATTCTTATCCAATTTCTAAACTGGAAGAACTAATGTCTAAATTAGCTGGTAGTGTACATTTTTGCAAAACTTGATTTGAAGGAGGCCTTCTTACAACTTCATCTGGAAGAAGAAAAACAGATAGTTTTGATTATAAATACTCAACTTGCACTTTACCGGTATACGAGGTTCATTTGGGACTGCCAGTGCACCACGTTTATTCCAGTGATAGATATAACGGTTAATTAGGAAAGCTCCTAAACGCTGTCTACTATTCGGATGACAACACTATCTCAGGAAAAACTCCATAATAACTGTTACACAATTTGTAATCTGTATTTAAGACTTTACAAGCAGTAGTGTTATAAAGAAAAGTGCATATTCTTCAAGGGGGAAGTACAATAGCTCTCTGAGAACACGATATCAGGTCGAAATCACAACAGGTTGAAGCAGGTGAAAGTCTATCGACTCCCAAAGATCTCAAGCAACTGCGTGCTGTACTAAGCCAAATTAATTACAACAGGAAGTTAACTCCACATGCAGCGTTTATAAGTGAACTATTTCACAAATTCTTACGCAAAAGCACAAAATGTATTCGGAAGTGTGTATGCCAACATGCATTTGATAAATGAAAACGAAGTTTGCTAGATGCCAAATGGCTTACGATCCAAATAAAATGTTAACATTTGCAGCAGATATTTCTCAATATGGAATCAGCACAGTTTTCTCACAAAGGCAACATGGTTTCGATTGGGCGATAACGTTTGCATCCAAAACAGTTTCTCAGACGAGCTACAGTCAGATTGAAGAGGAATTTCCTTCTATCGTATTTGCTGTGAAAAAGATCCATGAACCCGTTTACGACCGACGATTCATTCTCCTTACGGACCACAAGCCACTGGTGGCTATATTTGGACCAGCTCAACACTTGCAGTGTTGGGTACAGCTTTTACCGAACTAAGATTATGAAATACTTTTCATGTCCATAGCTCAATATGTGAAGGAGGGTGCTCACGTATTTTTTGCATCAAATTTAATCAGTCAAGACACTGCGCAGAAATTTCCATTGAATTCCAATTTAATTTCAAAGCTTGTCGTAAAGGATCCAGCATTCTCTAAGATTAAACAATACATCCAATTTGGGTAGCCTTTAGATGAAAGTTGCTTAAACATTCTGAAATCAAATCATACTGGCATGTTAGATATGCTCTCACTGCATGTGAATGCGTCATTCAAGTACATTCAGAATCAGCAGAAAACGCGAGTAGTAATTACAGAAGTACTGAGAAACAGACTGCTTCTTTTGCTATTAGTCCATCAATGTCGCTGGGGCAACGTACACACCAAAGGCATAGCCAAAAAGCGTTGGGAGCATACAGGATGCGTAATTTAGTACGCAGCTGCCACTTCTGGCAGGAACAATTGTTATAACCAAGCTAGACATAAAAAAAAGAGTTGATCTGGGTTTGGATGACAGATACTGCATTTCATGCAGGTTCAGATCTGTGCAGGAGTTCATCAGTCGTAGTGGTCTGCGAGTACTGACGTGCCAGTATTTCGGCAAACCAAGACCAGTTTATTTCAAGGTGTCTGAGACACGGAGAATTTTATGTACACCATGGCACCACATACCATCACGCGTGGTGTCGGGACCTTAAGACGAAGACGAATGCTATCTGTCAACGTTCGTTTTACTCGGAAAAAATGACGAATACGTATTGCTTGATACTGTACGCAGAAGTGTAACTCTTCTGAAAAAACGATTTGGTATCGCTCATGTGTCCAATGTTGTCGTTGGGCGCACCACTGTCGGCGCTCTTTCTCTAACATCCGCCGTGCTGAGTCAACAGAGTGCAAATACACCCATTTTCTGTATGTGACGTGACTATACGGTCCTGCACAGCCCAACGAACAGTATGTCTACACCTCGAGCGCTAGTGGCGTGGGGTCGTTGAGCTCCTGCATGGCGTTGAGTAGGCATCGATTCCATATCAGAGTGACTGTCGAGGGATCAAGACCATCGCAAGCAGCAATACTGCAGAACGATAAACCGCAGTTTCAACACGGTACAAGCCTGCGGTTGCCGAATTCAGACTCGCGCTGGTAGATGTTTCTCCTACTTGCATGAGACGTACCACAATCCTGTCACAAACAACCAGTAGTCAACTGTTTTCTGAATGAGTGCCCCACTGCGTAAACTTGTCTTAGATACAGAATGTAAACAGCGTTACTCATATCTGCTTTGACCGAGAGAGACAGCGCAGTGGTTAGCACAGTAGATTCGCTTTCGCGAGGACGACAGTTCTAACTCCCGTCCAGCCATAAGAGTTAGGTTTTCCGTGGTATCCCTAAATCACGCAGGGATGGTTCCTCTAAAAGCAGCACGGCGGATTTCCTTTTCCTTTTGTAATCCGAGCTTGTGCTCCATCTCAAAGTACCGCACTAGCGACGTTGAACCCTTATCTTCCTTCCTACTTGGTTGTGAATAAATGCTACTAATCCGCATATTACATTAGTATATAACTTTGTAGTTCATGCCAATTTGACGTTTTCTAATTTTAATAACTAACAATGCATTTCTTAGATTTAGAATTTAGTCTTGGGCATGGATTCTGTCTAGCGTTTCGTCTGCTGTTCTGGGAGACGGCGCCAGAGGCGACACTGGTAAGAATTGAAGTCCCCGACGTTAACTGATTGAAACAGCGAAAACGTCGAACACTTCAGACATACCAACAATACGAACTCCCAATTATATAAGCGTACTCACGCAACGGCTGCCACGTCGAGACGCTGTCCGAATATGTCAAATACAGCGAAGTAGAACTGGATCCTAGAGCTGGAACTGGGTAAGACAGTTTTCGCAACGGAGGTGAAGCGTTAGACAGAAATATATGGAGAAAACACTGGTGTAGGTCCCACAAATTATACATCACATTAACAGATCCTCTCGCTGTAGCACGAAATAAAGTTGTAAAAATGTAAATAATAGTGGCTGGTTGCTTATGGTTAATTCCAGAGAGATATTTCAATGAGATTCCGAGAAAATCCGTAAACAATGAGAAACAGAGCAGTTCGACTGTCGGCAGAATTACTGCTCTATTGTCATAAATACATTAAGAGCTATGGATATTTGTATGTATGAACATGACACGAAACAAATTAACAGATGTTAATTTAGTATCTTACTATTATTGTTTTCGATGCATCGTTTCGGAATAACAAATACATGTATATATGTCCCCGTGTGATAAGGCCAGCGCCTCTCTCGTACGACACAGAGCCCACGCAAGTTGTCCCAGGCGTGCTGCCACAATGGGCGTTCCCAGAGAGACAGATGGCCCACCTGAAGAGCGTGCGCTCATGTGTCGCACGCTCTGTATTCGCTTATGTGCCTTCTGCTACGCCCAAGTCCCAAGCCGGCATTTGCCATATAATTGAGCCGTTCTACATCATGCGTTAAATGCCACCTCTTTCATTCCTCTAATGTCGTATGATTACCTGTACCGAAGGCCAGAATGGGCATCTGAATTTACATATAAACGAAAACCTACGCGAGTATAAAATCACAGGTGACGCTCGTACGAGGACAAAGCGTCGGCGAATAGGATGACGGCGTCTTCTTGGAGTATCAGGGGTGGCTTCTACAGGTTCACAGGAACAATAAATAATGCTTCTATGTAGTTTCGAATTTACTCTAAGGATGTTTGACCGACAAGTTGTGAGTTGCCTACCTCCGAGACTACGCTTGTAGCGAACAAAATCAAGTCATGCTTTCTACATAGTTAAATATCACAAAAATACATTACTCTTCTATCCAGGAGCTCCCTCTAAGTGAGAATGCACTATAATTACACACAGGAAAGAAAGTTTCGCTGAAACCATAAGCAATCTCAGGACTTTTCGACTTTTGCTGTCAGATGAATCTGCTAAAACCATGAATCACTGTGACACTTTAAAAGGAAAGAAACGTACGTTCACATGCTCATTATAAAATAGAGCACAAGTAGTCTGTTTCAAAGGGGAAAAGATACTATAATCCAACGGAAACGTAAGTATATGGATTAATACAAATTATCAGTTTGCATCTCTTGTATTATTCAAATGCAACAGATTGAATAAAAATATGAAACTACCTACTTCTATGATGTAAATGAAATTGTCGCAAACTTGAATGGCACATTAGTCAACATAGTATTCTGACTTGGTCGCACGAAGTTATAGAATCAACATGGCTTTAATCAGGCTTGATCCATGGTAAACTTCATAAGCAACTACAACTCATTGAATGTAGATGTGACATTAACATATAAAACAAGCAACGTAAGAAGGCGCACATATATTCAAGAATTACACATCAACTATGGTTTTTCGTTAAATTCTCTACGAAATTTAGCCTATGCTAGTTGTATCAGTACTCAACGATATTTCTTCATTTTGTATCAAAATAATATAAACGACCTTACCTAACAAAAAACTCAGAACAACTGAAATGGGGATGGTGAAGACAACAAAGAACACAATGTATTTATAAATGATGTGAGAAACAAGGAAAGCAATTAGAAACCAAGTACAATACCGTCGGACCACGGTCTAATGCCCATACAACCAAACTCACCTAGGATGCAAATGCTGGGCGTGAAAGCCTGCATTGAATGAACGAAGTACAATGCCAAAAGACCACTTTCTCTTATGAAAGGGCAATATACATACCCTACAGAGAACATTTGAAATGTGATATTTAAACTGCAACCGAGTGTGTTTCATCTATATCATTTTTATTTTGTATTTTTTGCTCTGCTGCTGTCCCGTGACATCTGTAACACACTTCAGCAATGTTGTCACTAAACGGAGTCTTGCACTTTTTCTACAACTGCATCTACGTATGCATCTATAGTCTGCAGACAGATGATCGCTAGTTGACTCAGTTATCCCAAAACACCCATACTATTTTCTCTGTTATTCAAAATAACATTGTGAAAATGAATATTTATGTGTGACGTGTATGCGCTAATTTTTTAAATGCTACTTCCAGTACTGAAATAACATACACAAAAACATTTATGTGGATACTATAATGAAAACTGTTTCTTGCAATTTTACTGACTGTTTATGGCGAAGTCATCTTGAATCCTCATCGCATCATCTCGTACAGCGTCGTATATGTTTCTATAATTTTACACGATGTGAACAAAGGAACGTGAGTCGTAACGTTGCCGCTAGTAGCAACGATTTCTTAACTATCGTTTATTTCCTACTGATCGCATGCGTTCCAACAATGATATGGACTGCTTCAATAGTAAGCATAGCTAATATACAATATGGATAATGTTCTAGTAACTGAATAATGAATACAGAATACGAACATTAAGTTACTCATGTATAAATGTATTCGTAGTGTTGTGAATAGTAACTTGGGATATAAGGCGAAAATTTGTAAGTAAAGTACAGTTCATTGACACTAAAACATAGCTCTACTGACTTTTTCGTTTTCAAAGGACGTTGAACATTTCCTCATTTAACATTCATCTACTTTATGCCTTAAGCTTTTTGACCCGTCACTAACGCTACTGCTGGTGTTTCTTGCTTCTATTCGACCCATCACCCACAAATATATCACAAATTGTGGTGCACTCAGCCTTCTGAAGATACTACGAGCAAACTTTAAGAATAGCATTTCCAAAAGAATAGCATTTCCAATTCGAAATATGACTTAAAAGGCCGGAAAAATAGTGTACTAGTCACATATCCCTCGGTATCAATATCCAATAACGACACTGACTGAGAATGATGGCCGGCCGCGGTGGTCTAGCGGTTCTGGCGCTGCATTCCGGAACCGCGGGACTGCTACGGTCGCAGTTTCGAATCCTGCCTCGGGCATGGGTGTGTGTGATGTCCTTAGGTTAGTTAGGTTTAAGTAGTTCTAAGTTCTAGGGGACTTATGACCTAAGATGTTGAGTCCCATAGTGCTCAGAGCCATTTTTTTGAGAATGATGACGCGACTGGTCGGCAGCTCATGGATATCTTTCCATCATTCATTCGTTTAATGAAAGACGTCGTGCTGGGCCACATTCTTAAAAGTTTGTTGTTCGTAGATACATACCGGGTTTCATATATTTTATCAACATACATGCAGTGACATGACCATGCTAAGTGTCTTGGGTCTGGAGTCGAGATCTACTTTTTTCTTGTTAGTAAAAACCCAGCATTCAAACACAGAACATGCCTGTTGGTACAACCATGGTAATCTGCTTCTAAAGCACATTCAGTATTTACAGTGTGGTACAGAGTGAATATTCACTATATAAATGCTTGGTGTAACTGTAGCAATTTAAGGTCAGTCAGCTTATAGAGCCTCAACACGACGATATGTCGATCATGATTAGATCTGCGCACCAGATATCAAAATCAGCTTCTAGTTACACTGATCACTATCGTCATAGGCTACGTCATCAAAAGGAATATTAGGAGTGTCTGTCCTACACATCAGTATTTTCATATTCAAGTAACAGACTAAGAAATTGGACGGCAGTTTCCAACGTCTACATATAAAGAGTGTACAGTGAACACAAGATAGTAAGAAGAAGGCATTGGGAATGCAAGAAAATGCTGCCTGTGTGATAGGTGGAGGAAACTCTCCAAGAGACGAGGATTAGCGAGAGTCTGGGTAAGAATTAACTTGAAGCTAATGAGCAGAAATCTGCCTAAGTGGTTCCTCTACCAAGTTGGTTCAAATGGCTCTGAGCACTATGGGACTCAACATCTTAGGTCATAAGTCCCCTAGAACTTAGAACTACTTAAACCTAACTAACCTAAGGACATCACTCACACCCATGCCCGAGGCAGGATTCGAACCTGCGACCGTAGCAGTCCCGCGGTTCCGGACTGCAGCGCCAGAACCGCTAGACCACCGCGGCCGGCCTCTACCAAGTGCTCCCAAATGTTCCATCCACTTTTTACCTTTCATATCAAACGGTCTAATATCGCTTGGCGTTCGAGATTCATCCAGGACGACGTCTGACAAATATATAGAGCATCAATGAATAAAATTCAAAAGTATTGTACAACACGCTTTAGACATGTATGTACAAAGTAACGTTGTGAGGGCTGGGAAAGATCCTCCGTAGTCCTTGATGATGTTAAAAAGTTTCTATTAAAGCAATGGGAATATCATAGATTTTAGGGAACCTACACCCTTGTTGATAAATAAAATCTGAACGAAGCGAAAATGAGAGTAAGGAGAGCAGTTTTTGTAAACTCAGTCACTACGAAATGTTTGAACTACGCGAAGTAGTTGCCAGATCCATACAGACCACGTTTTAGTGTAGCCGGAGTGAAACGATCTGTAGTTTTTCTAAAAGCTCAACTATTGCGCTTAGGACTCCGAAAGCATTCGACACACTTTTAGAGGAAGCAGTAAATTAATTTAAGAATCTGTATCTGGGTGACCTAAATATCTTGCGAACAAGGAAAAAAAGCGTGATGGAAGAACACAGAAATACTGTCTGCTTCTAAAGTCATGCAGAAATATGTAAGAAAAACCTGTTTGATATCCTTGATATCTTTCTGGATCATATTGTGCGAAAGACCGACTACGAGGATACGCAGTGACTACCCAATCTTGAAGAGAGATACATGTTATTATGTCCTCTCAAATGAATCCTCCTTATATAACGTTAGGTAGAGTTGCTTGGGTTACACGCAGCAGCCATTAACAGGCTTTGTACAGAGCTCGAAAAGCTGTGAACTACTAGTAACGGTGCACAATCACGTAAGACATCATCTACTGGTAGAAAAATTGTTACTGTACCTGACAAATTTAAAGAATAATTCACGAAATTATTAGAATGATTATGTAATTGTAGTAGTTCATATCTCGTTAACGCACTCTGAGAGAACAGTACTGTCATAATCGAGACTCACCCGTGAACTGCTCGTCCATGTTCACCAGCAAAGGCATCCGAAAATTATTCTTAAGGTTCTTATGAAAGCTTTGATTCTCGAGCTGTGGAAAGAAAAACAATGTTTGTAAATTACACATCAAAGAGGGGAAAAACCATTCTTCATTTTCAAAGAAACAATGACTTTCTTATTTTCATTAATGTGTGATGCACAATGTTTGTAAAACGTAATTAATAATGATAATAAGAATAATAATATATTAAACCATGATTAACTGATACTGCACCGCATTTCACAAGCGCCCTCAGAGAAAGACAGAACTAATGTCTTCTTAGATATAATAAACAGTTTTCAACAAGCAAAACCCACTGAATTGGGCCCATTTCATCCACTTCTAATATTATTTGTTGTTGTTTGTAAGACAGCATAATACTAACTGCTTCTTATAGCTTCCTGAACTATTGGTTTATGAGTGTACTTAACGCTTTTGTGAAACGTATATGTCTAATTTACACTAGATGACGTCAGTGAGCTAGGTTTACTTTCCCCCTGCCTTCCACACGCACACACGCACGCGCGCTCACACACACACACACACACACACACACATACACACACACACACAAATGCACGCGACTCCACTCACTAAAATTTTTATGTAGTTGAAACGCCGTTGGCTGTGTTATATGGATCACATTTTTATTATTTATTTCGGAAGCTAGCCGATTAACAATTAATAGTTAACATTTCAGCCGCGATAAGGTAAGAAAGTAATTTTGGTTGACTATTTCTACCCAGTTCCATGTTAACAACGAAGGCTGTTTCATCTCTTTACTGTAATTAGTGATCCGATTTCAAGCTCACAGAATAACGATGTTTTAGTGAAGTGGTATCTGATTGACCATTAACGCCCATTAAATGACGAAACTAATCGCACATTAAAGCACACAAGATGCTTCAGTTTATAATAATACTTTTAAGCTATTACAAAAGCGTTTTGTAGTCTCTTGCTGTTTGCATCAATGTTGATGACAGCGACAAGCAACATTAACTGTACGTCGCATCAATTTATCTAATTTGCTTATTCTGAAATGAAAAACATTCAAGAAGAATTATGAGATTATTTCAGAATTAAACACTGGACGTCTGGCACCAAAACTTTTTTCAGTTTAGAGAAAACAGATTCTTAGAAGCCCACAAGAAGTTTCAGTCAGTTTGCTGCGATAGGCAACTGCGCGCACTTCACTACTCTGAGTATTGTGTAGAAATTTGAAAACTTTGGCTAACTCGAAGAATGTATTTGTCTTGCCCTAAAACTTCAGTTTACCGTTTACTGTCAGTTAACCAACAATGATTACTCCTTCTTACTTCTCTTCTTCATTTAATATATTACGTTAATTGCCTCTTACGATACTTCATCTGTTGTACTGACTTCGTATATTTCTTCTTCTAGTGCATCTACAACTGACAGCCTTTCCTGTTACACTGTCTACCCACACTTTCTGCATGTTGCTTCCATTTTCTACTGGTTTCTTTTATTTTTGCGTTTAGATTATACATTCCTAAATTTTTCCTTATATCCTCATTTCTTTTACAATCATTTCATTTACAGCCTTTCACTCTTTTTCAGAAGACACATTTCTTGAGCCTATAAATATATTCTACTTTGTGTCTTGTTTTCAACATAGCTTTACGTCCATAAGTACAGATTGGAACTGTTATATTCGCGCGGTTCCAAACTGTAGCGCCTAGAACCGCTCGGCCTCTCCGGCCGGCGGAGCTGTTATGGTTTTGTAAAATATCAGCTGTGTTTCTTTCCTGGCTTTACCCATACATGGAAGTAAATTTATTTAATTTTTGGTCCACTTCAGGGCTACATTCTTATGTGATGTAGCAACTTACAAATTTAAAGCATTTCACTTGTTCCAAGATTTTATTATTGAACACTAGTTTTGATCTTACTGGTTATATGTTTTATCTACAGACAATTTTAGGTTCTAACCTGAGGCCAGCTGTTGCAAATTATAACTCCCACCTGAAGGTCATTTTCATTCTCTGCAATCAGTGTTAAGTCTTCTGCAGATAGGATTATATGTAGTTTCGTGTCACGATCAAAAAGTAGTACTTTTTATTTACCATTTTCATTTGACTGATCACTTCAATTACGCATATACTGAGAGTGTCGGGGCATTATAACGTTTTAGCTTATTGCAATGTATGGTGTTGATTGGCTTTGTGATTATGTTTCCCATATCTATAACAATTTCAGCGTTTGTGTGTAACCTTTTAAAGCATCTATGAGATGAGATGGATAATCTCGTTCTGCCATTATACTCTGCAGTATTTCTCTGTTCAAGTTATCAAATACCTTTTCAGAACCTGTAAAAGCAAGATGGGTTTCCCTATTTAATTGTAGAATGTAGGAACCACCCTCCATATTTCGACAATTCCATATTAATACCATCTCATCCAGTGGCTTTCCTACTCTTTCTAGGTTTTAGACCATCTGTCAGGTCTGTGACATCGGTATCGTACGGGTCTTTTGCGTCATTTATTTCAGGTAATGTCTGAATTATACTATAATCACGTCATATTTCCCTTTTTATAACGATCTATCTATCCACGCCTTATCTCCCATGTTATTGACTCTCATTTGATCCATTTCTTGTTTCTAAATGTTTTCGTCACTTTACTAGCGATTGTTTGTCTGAATCTGCATGTGCTTTCAGGATTTTGTGTTTCGCATAATTTCTTTTCTCAGTGCATTCATTATACTTTTCATTTGTGGGACTATTTATGCAGGGCTTGAACGCTTCTCGTGTCGAAATCCTTACTCATCTACGTTTCCTGTATTTCTGTTTCTTCCCCAGAACTTTATTAGCTACATTTGTTGCAGCTGTTTTAAAGTTTCTCCATTCTTCTTCCAAGTCTTCTACCGCTTCCCAATTTGCTAATACTGTTGTCATCCAGGTTTCGTAGAGGTCTCTAATGCTGATATCTTTCTTAGTAAAAATGTCTAAGAGTCACTTGTTTTCTCACTCTAAATTACGATAACCTTGCATTATTAATGAAGGAGCGCGTTCAAAGTGTAGGAAAAAGACAAAGTGCAATTGCATTCCTGAATCTTTATTTTAAAACTAACGTGGGTTATTGAGTTTCTACTTTCATTACTCTATCAAAACTGTGTAGAATGTATGGCCTTTATGTTGCAATTGGTGTGATAAGGAGACAATGATGTCTATGGGGCTGACCGCTAATGCATCTTCACTGCAGGTGATATCCTGAAACGGATAGCATGCCAATGAGTCAGTCACGTCTTATATTAACGGGTATATACTAGACGAGATGCCTTCACAGTATTATCAGCAAATTATTTTCATAATATTAACTTCACTGGTACCAGGTTGAGCATTATATAATTAACCGATATAATTAACCGATCTGAAGTATAAAGTTATCATGAAAATGTTAGACGGACATACACTACAAAAATTTTAACAAGTATAAGCATTATCTGTGGTTTGATAACTAAGATAGGCAGTCAAAGTTCTCCATGGACAATTACTGACTTGTGGGAAGAAAGACTTATCAGACTGACAGGCTGTCACTTTCATATTCTGCCAATTATCTTACAATTGCCAAAACCACTTCAAGCTTCCGTTAAATCTGACAGAGAACGAAACCCCTTCACGGGGACTTCTTCACAATGTTTCTTTTCCATTACTCCTCCGTTTAACTGCTGTGCCGTCAATGAAAAATAGGTCTTCGATGACAGAATTATTTAAGCGAAGTCAATCACCTTCATTTATAATATTCACCAAAGCAGTGTCATTCATACTATTTATGGTACCTTATTTCCTAATACTTTGAAGGATGTCCTTGCACAGATCACACTATTTCATTTCACAGTTCATCTGTAGTACAATATTTTGGCGTATATTACTACAGAAGCATTACGTCGGTGATATGTACTCAAGGCTGATAGCTCAAGAAAAGCAAAGCGCAATGTACTCATAATGATCTAATAACATTTCCTATTACATCAGTTCTCATACGACTTCTCGTATTTTCCTTGTCAGCACTACAAACACACACACACACACACACACACACACACACACACACACACACACACACCTTGTCGCCTAAATACAAATAGCAATGTAACAATGAGTGTTCGGAATCTAGAACTGCACAATAATTTAGTGCTGGGATTTCTTTCGTTTCTTTTAAGGAACGCTACGAAAGACTGAGTACCCTGTGAGAAGAAAATTCGTCAAGTTCCGCTAGTTGGACTTCTTTGTGTTCATTATGCAGAGCCAATTAGTGCTCTGAAATGAAGCTGAGCCCAGAGATGTGATTTACGACGTGACAGGTCCATCCTTGAAGGTAACATCTGACGTGACTTCCAGAACCAAACTTTGTTACCGTTTTTTGCCGACTGTACTTGCTTTCCTCCTCTCGATCAGACGTCTTTGGAGGACTTACGCTAAACAGCAGCATTTAACTATGTGCTATGTTACGTGTAGTTAATCTTCATAAAACAATGGATTAACTCCAAATCACAAGAAATGCGATTCTTTTGAATTCCGCCCTTTATTGGGCAATGTTGCTCTCAGGCAACGTCAAAACCGCGCACTGTTTTCTGTGACATGTTTCATGTTTCGCCTGGATGGGCAATGATGGTTGCTAGCAACTTTTAACCTAATTCAGCGATATTCTTTCCTCTCCGGTGCAAAGTCTGTGAATACTAAGCAACTTTGGCAGTCACCGTGCTAGGTTTTGCGTTTTGCCTGTTAGTCTTTCGGTTTTATAATGCTCTTTTAGGTCCTGAAGGTGAGTTTTTATACAAATATATTACCGAATTATTACCTGAAATTTATAAATTTACAGGCAACGATGCTTGCAGGCAACTTAGTGTAATTTAAAAAAAAAAAACGAAGTTATAAAAGTTCAAATGCACGTAAAATGTTCCACGGCCACAGATATATAATTTAAATAACTTAATATTTTTCTTCACACTACTTAATAAGTGCCTTAAGCAGAAATACAACCGCAAACGTCATATCTGCAAAATACCAATTTCCTTTCCCTATTTCAGAAGATTTTTGAAATGTGAACTATAAAATATTAAAGTTTGTACAGAATGAGTTATGGGATTCAAATACTTCCTACTTGTTTCAAAATACCTAAAGAGATTTTCGGAAAATACAGTGTCTAAAGGGAGGAATATATTTTTGGTCTGTTTATATGTATAGCACTGTTCCCGACATTTTTATGAAAATTTTTCATCGTGAGCATTGACTTTTTTCATGGTATATGGAGAGGAGCACGGAAGGAGCCTCCACGTGTGCATTTTCACTCGAAGCCACCACAAAGACTAGAAAAAGCCGGCACTCCCTGGAAACGATGTCCATGAGGGCATCGATCAGTCCTTCCACCACCGAAGAAAATCAAAATCAAATAAAAAGCACTTCTCAGAGCCATCTCTGACTGTTGCTAGCTTGAATGTTGAGGGAATAACAAAGAACAAACAAGACATAATTAGTAGCTATACCATACGCGTAAATGGGGTATACTCTGTCTACAGGAAACACACATAGATGAATCAGAACATAGGCCCCAAATTAATGAGATGCATTTAGCCATACAGGTACCGCAAACTGAAGATGGCAGTGCAGTTCTCTATAGACCTGATCTGGCGTTAACTTCCACAGGGAAAACAGCAGTAATTGTCACTGAGATCTTAACTATCGAATGCGGGATCTTCGCAGTAACATCCGTATATAAGCCTCCAGGTGAAAACCTTAAGCTTAACACGCCAGACAGTTTCAAAAACCAAAAGACACGGTTTATCTTAGGTCACTTCAACTACCATAACATACCATACTGTGGATACAATGAAACGTCAATGGGCAGTTGCTAGAAAAAATGGGTGGAAGCGAATAACTTCTCTCTCCTTCATGACTCAAAGCTACCCTACTCCTTCATGAGCAAAATTTGGGAATGACGCCACAACACTGACAACTGCTTTTTTTATAAAGTGCCCTTAGCTAATGAGCATTGTATTACCAACTAGGAGACTGTAATATACACCTACAAAATGGATCGTGTGTTTGGCCCTGTGCAAGACTGATTAGGTGTTTTAAGCCCTAACAAAATATATTTACAATGAGCTTTTCCGTACTCTCTACCAATCACAATCATGCAGTGTCAGGTAACAAATACCTTACAGAATAATTGCTGCAAGGTTTTTAACAACATTCAGCTGCATGTTTATTGAAGTAATAGGGATACAAGCAATTTGATTGCTGTCTCTGATGCTTTCCTGGAAAAGAGAAGCATCTGCCTCGAAAGTGATATGGATCATCGTTTAAGGATGATAGACAGCAGATGGAGAGATCGGCTGAGAGGAGATGTAGCGAGGTGTGATTTAATGGTGGACTGATGACGCATTCGATAGAGAGCGAGATGTTGTGGCAGGTCATTTATCACACATTTAACCATTTTTTTCCGTTGTTCTCTCGGGGTACATCAGTTGTGTGGTATAACTTGCGTTCCACTCGTATACAAATGCGTTCTCTGTGTGTAACTTAGAGCGCTATCTGCCTGCAATTGTTAACAGCAAAGCTCTCCATGCCACATTCAACAGTGGACTTCCAACACTTGTGCGATGAATCATGTTCATCGATGGAAAATCTATTTCAACACGCCCTTCTAGACAAACGTCTTGGACATAAATCGAGTGATTCTAAATTAGTGACACGAGTTTGTGAAGCGGTGTAAAGTCTGTATACATTTAACTGACAGTTTTCCTGTTTACGGAGTTAATGCAGCATGCCGTGTAATTTCACATGTCAAACACTGTTGATATGCCTTTGTCTGCTTTCTTGTAAGATGAATTTTCCCTTGCAGGTGGTCATTTTATAGGATTAATGTGAGAATAGTATAATTTCTGAACCGTAATGAATGTGAAGAGTGTGTAACGCCGGAAATGTATATCTTCCCATTTCCATCTATTGTACTATAAATTTGTTTTCCTTATTTTTGTTACCTGAATATATGACATTTCTGTGTCTTTACATATTGTAATTGTTTTACTATTTGTATATATATATTTATGCATTTATGTCGATGTATAATTGGTTTGTTTCGTAAATATTATTTGTATTTTTACGCTGGGTCTTGCCTAGGGAAAACTGCTATCGAACGATTACATCGATAGGTCGTGTGAAGAATCAAAGTGTGTAGGATCTTTGATAGTGTTAACTCTGTCGCGTGGAGCGCGGGCTGAGCAGAGAGGGAGTCTGGCTGGGGTAGCGAGTGGAGCAGGTGTGTTGTGTGACGCTCCCGCGAGTTGCCGCGCTTTCGGGGTTTGGCAGCATGTAATTGCGCTCGACTTGCGATGATAGTTTCTGACACGGTGTCGCGGACGGGAAGCATTAGCTGGCGCACATCAAGAGCCCGTTTCGCCTGGTGACCGTGTCGAGAAGAAGGCGCGCCAACTTCCAGCTTCTGCAACAGCGACGGCCGACAATGAGTGACTGTCGCCACCTCCTCGATCGACGGCTTCAAACCTTCAATCAACCAACAAGGAAGACTGGAAGCACGTAAAGTTTTAGAACTGTATGGCAGACCTCAGCTTTTCAAACTGTACCATTTTCGGAACTATAATTACAGCAACTTAGCATGAACATTTGTTGCTCATTGTCCCAATTGCATTACCAAGCAGGGTCCCTTCCTTTTCCGGAATGAACCCGAGTGTCGTTGAAATTCAAACGCCAGCATTAAAGTAATAATATAGCATTTCACTGCTTTAATTTCAAAGTTCAGTTAAAGTATTTATAGCTGGCTACAATATTTAGATTACACAAGCACGAATTAAGAGTGCGAGTTTTGTTACCGTATTTTAGCTTACCTGTGACTGCAGCTCAGCTTGGTACGTACTAAATTTTACTATTGTTAATTGTTCAGAATCATTTAATTCAAGTTCAAAGTTAAATCTCTTATTTCTAAATTGCGTAGATTCAAGTAGCTTTTGAAATGATTGTTGAGGTAGTCCAAGACTAACCGTATTTTACTGAATTTCGATGTGCTCCAGAAAGAAAGCTCACTGTTAACTTCAGTCACTAAATTAACTTTCGATTGTCCGGTTTTATTAATTCTTTTGCTAAATTAAGTCAGGGTGTAGCGAAATTTATTACTTCTGACAAACTTTCAGTTTTCACACTACACGTGTCAACCTTCAGTTGCCACGCTTCTAGTGCTAATTATATGTGTAATAATCTTTCTTTTTCAGTTACTATAGTAATTGTCCTTAGGACTGGCGACCGTAATTTCCCCCAAATCTCAAATACCTAATTACCGCTAGTTAATTGTTAACGTAACGGCTGCACATTTACTTTCTTTATTAACTTTACCACTTTTCAAAATTAATTTCCACCAGTTTCATTTGCATTTTTCCTTTCATTTAGATGTAACCCTTTCCTCCCTCTTTACCGACAGATTAACTTCGGTGACGATTGCTTTTCCCAAATTTCCATTAGGTACACGCGGTTTAATTTTTCACTGTCATCAAGGTCGACAAGTGAGGGGGAGGTTACACGTGGCGACCTGGTGACAGGACAATCTTCGGATTTGAGGTTGTTCTGGACACGAATTTTGCATTGTGCAAATCTCGTAACAAGGTACTGGTTACGAAATGTTCGATACGTCAGCCAGAATATTAGTGTGAGGAATCCTAATTAGATTTGAGATTTGGCATTTATATTGAAAATTATTAAAATGAGTGAAGGCAACAATTACGAAAATTTGGTAGACTTGGATAAGGAACAATCGGTCGAACAGTGGGAAACGCGCACCGCGGTACCCATTGTTCAGGGGCAGGCGGCTAGCATGAAAGACGCGACCGCCGAAACGCAACAAAGAGCAGAAATGGAATTCCACACTTTAGAAAATGTTTCGGAATCGGAAGTGAAAATCAAATGTGAATCCCTTGATGACGAATACGGGGGGACAATTAAAGAGGAAGCCGCTACGGAAGTAAAACCGATAGCTTCCGGGAATTTAACTGATTTATTGAATGTTTTGATTAACGAAATCAAGAGTCAATCGGCCAAGCAAGAAGCTCAGTCTGAAAAAATTGAACGAAAGCTAGACAGTCAGAACAAAGCTATTAATGTTGTTAACAACAATGTTGGAGTTGTTAACACAAAAGTTGATAAAATCAAAGAAGATATTGTTGTGATTAATACCGAAATCGGTAATCTTAAACAGGAAATGATAGGCGTTCAGGCGGAAATTGCGAGCATAAATACTCGTTTTTATTCCGAAATTAGCAGAATCGAGAAAAGTGTAGGAGAATCAGTTGCTCCGATCATCGAGAATAAGGTGACGGAACAAATTCAATTAGTGAAAAAAGAGGATCAAAAAAAGGTGGAAACTTTAAAGGCTTTAGTATCCGAAGTAGATACCAAAGTGACGAAGCAGGCTAATACCTGCGAAGAGAAAAAAAGGGAAGTAGAAACGCTTGCGACAACCACTTGCCAAGTAATTACGAGAGTGTCGGAATTAGAAAAGAAACTTGACGAAAAACAGAGCTATGTGCCAATCTATGCACATAGTTCGGAATTGTTGACGAAAGAGGAGCGGTTCGACCCCTTGAAAAAAGGCGGTATACACGCGACGGATTTCATTAAAAATTGTGAAAGAGTTTTACCCAGATCATGGACTAATGAGAGAAAAATTAATGCGGTTATTGATGTGTTGGCTGGTGATGCCAAGCGTTGGGGCTTAAACCTCAACATTACGAACCTGACTTTTGACGAATTTAAAAATTTGTTTCTGGCTGAATACTGGTCAGAGCAAAAACAGCAAAGTGTCTGGCGCGAATTTGTCGTATCGAGGCCTTTCGATGCGAGTTCGCGCGGCTCGATGAAGGGAGTTTTGTGAGGGCTGGATCCGCAAGTTGGAATATTTACGTGATCGCCGCACGGAATCCGAAATAGTCTGGGAACTCTACAAGAAGCTTCCAGATGATACAAAACGCTACGTAGGAAGCAATTATAGGACAGTCAATGATTTCCTGGAAAGAGTTGAGGACGAGGACAATTGGCGCAATAATCGCGACAGTGGTAGAGGCCGTGGTAACAACAACGGGTACCACAGCAACCACAACAATGATAACTATGGGAATAATGCATACCGCAATCTTGGCAGCAATAACAAAAGTTGTTGGGGCCGTAATGACAATCGGTACAATGCAAATAAAACAGGAATGACGGAAACCAGTATCGTACTAACGTGATACGGGCTTCACAGAATAGTAATAACGCCAGAGGGTGTGATCAGCTGCCTCAGCAGCATCCGGGGACCGTATCTGCTTGGACGAGACAGGGAAACCATTAGCCGCGCCGGTGAGGGGCCGACCGGGCGTGGAGAAATTTTGGAGGCCCAATAACAGGAGAAAACCCAGGTGTCGTCGTTATGAAAATTCCGTGTGGAATAATCAACGGCGGGAGAGTGTGCCAGTGTTAGGAGAAAGGAGTGCGCCCACAAGTAGTAGATCAGCTGTATACACGGCAGTAGGAAGTACATTCACTGTCAGTGAGAACAATTTAAGTAGTGTTCCGGAAATCGATTATAAAGTGGCAGCTGTAATACCCACAGCGGAACTGGAGATTGAGTTTAAGAATGATTCGCAAGTGTTGAGAGAAGATCAGATGTCGGATAAAACGTCCATCATCGAGCGAGGGGATGCAGAGAGGGATGAAGTCTGGTTAAGGCAGTTCGGTTGCTTATACGACGAACTAAGAGATTATAGGGGCCTGTATGGGAGAAGTGTTTATGGGGAGCGCGTGCAGGATTTTCCGCGTCTCGTCCCGCAGGAAGATAGTGTTTGTGAAATGATAGAAAGTTCTGGCTCTAACCGGCAAACTTTACTAGAAATAGTTGATGTTAATGGGGAGCACGAGCAAGATTCGTCGTGTTTCGTCACGCAGGAGTTAGATGTTGAAGTAGTAACGGAAATTTCTGGCCCTAACCGGCAGACCTTACCGAAAGTTTCAGTGGTAGAAGTAGCCGAGCCATCCAACGCAAACCTCCAGTTTAAACATTGCGCGAGTATTAAGGAGAAAGATTACGAAAATTTTAGTGATAGCCGAACACGATTGGTAGAAAAGCACGCCTATTACAGCGTGTATGAGGTTAGAGCTGACATTATACGGTCAGACGATAACAGTGTGGATTGCGCAGATCTAGAGGAAGTAATTGCAGATACTACTGGGCGCATTTCTCCAGGTAGATTGGCAGATGAGATCAATCTGGCTAAAGAGGAATCAACGAAGGTGACAATTAGTGAATTGATAGCAAAGCAACACTCACTAGTTGACGAGTTAGAGGAAAAGGTTTCGGTACTGGAGGCGAAGCTACAGACTAAGCCTCAGGACAAACGTGTTGAAATTAAAACTGTATGTGAACAGAGGCTGAAAAAGCCGCCAGATAAGCCGGATTTAGGATCAAAGCCGGATGGTTTTTTCTGGCATTTCCATTAGGTACACGCGGTTTAATTTTTCACTGTCATCAAGGTCGACAAGTGAGAGGGAGGTTACAAGTGGGCACTAGACACCTCCAGAAATCTACATTGTGCATTTATCATGAGGAATCTTTACTTTTCTTTGCTATAGAAGGATGCACTTTTATTATCTTAATGTTTGTCACACTAGTGAATGGGATAGATAACTTGGAGGATGGATGTACTGTCAGATGTTGGACATATATGTCTTGCATTAAAATATTAAGAGCAATGCACTACGGTGACAAATATTTCAGAAACCACATGACTATAATATTATAGCGTGTTTAAGTGCAGAAATGTGTAGAATTAGTAGTGCATGTGTTTATGTTCTACATCATTTCTCTGTTGCCAATACCTTCTTGGTACTGACCCCAGACATTAGAACAATACTTTAGAATTGATAGCACAGTTTATTTACGTAAAATGCTTCAAACTCTGTTCATCTGGAGCTCCATCATACATAAAACACATGTTTCTTCTTAACCATCACCACAATACTCTCATATCTACTATACATCGATAATAAGGGTTGCTAACCTTCTTGACATACACGCATCTGCAGAGATCTTGTGCACTTGGATGGTTACTGTGAGTAAGACTCGTGTGGGACAGTTTAGGCTGAACAGCAGTTATGGACTATGCTCACTCTGTTCCTTCACAAGACGTGGAATGATGAGGGTATAGTACCCTCCTACTTCTGGTTAGTTGCAAATTATATCAGCGACAGTGGTTCAGGGAGCGTTTGTCAAAGACAATGCGAGGAGACCTCTCAATCTCCAACTTTATTCTATGAATGAGAGAATACTCTGTGACTCCCACCCACACAAGTCAAGATGGGCAGTCGTAATCATAAATTGTGCACTATGATCAAACTGTTAGAGATATGTAGATAACCCAACTATATCGTTATAAGGTGCTGTCTAACATACTTTACCCTGTATGTCCAAGTATCAACCGTGAATGGATGTACTGCACAGTCATCTATCTACACTCCAAATTCAGTACATGGTACAGTCAAAGTAGTGGAGGGGTGGTTTATTGACGGTACAGAAACTGGAAAGCAAGCTGGCATGTCATTGGTTGGTGTTGAAGTAACGGAAAATTGTTAAAATTGATCGCACTGTCATCTGTGGTGCTCATTACAGTACATTGTCCCATATCAACAGTGTCTTTTCCATCCCACCCGTCCACTGGTACACTGTTTCTTACCACGTAATGATTGACTGACATCACTTCTTTGAGATGGAGAGAGTCTTGGTGGGAGCAACACCTTCTGGGTAGGGCCAGCACCCAAAGAGTGATCATGTATATGGCTGCAATATGATGAATTAGTGCTCTTGGTCCCTTTGAAACAGAGAACCTAGACATCTGCTGCCCCGTCACTTTGAAAGATGAGATTAAGTATAGAGGTCGTCACCATCAGACAGTTGTTTGGAAATGCTCCACAACGCCACAAATTATTCCAGTTTCCGTATGTTGTGATGTCCTCCACATTTTTGTCAATAAGAAATACCACCTCCATTTTTATTTCAACCATCCTTTGTGTTGTGGTAGCAGCATAGTTTACACCACATGATGTCCAGCTTTCTGTGAGAGCCAACGAATCTAAACGTATTAATGTTGGTTTAGCACCTGAGACAGCCTTCGAAGTCGTGGTGGAAAAACAAAATGTACGGCAATGTACAAAGCTGTAGTCATACTTGGCTTAGATGTGTTACAGCAGAAAAACAATGTACCAAACTGCTTATGAAAGAACACCACAGGGACCCTCTCTTGCGAATGGTAGTCTGTGGAATATGGTCCTCCTATAGTACAGGAGACGGAACTTTACACTGGTCTCTGCAAGCATCTTCGAAAGTGACCACTTCCTCCAATGGACCAATATCTGTTTTTTAATAGGATCGCCACATATGCTCGACGTCAACAGGCAGACTATATTTGTTTTCGATATATCAGAAGAGAGGAACATGGTAATATTTTATCAAGTGATGTTAGTGAAGTTTTTATAGTTCTTAGTTTTTCTCTGTCAGATGATGCGAATTAATTAGGAGGGAGAGAATATTTCCATGACATATGAATGCACCCTTATGGGTGAAGATCTTCATATTGCACTACCTGTATGTAGTTTGGAAACACACTGCAATTCAGTAGCTAAATCCTCGTCTTTCCTTCAGTTACCAAATGATGTGAAGTCTTCCTAATTTTCCCGGTATGGAACACCACCATAACTGCCTGTTTTGTCTTTTCCACTAACTTGTGTTGAAGGAGAGAGCTTCGTTTGGCACTGGTCTTACACACTGTACACGGTTGGTAGAGCTACAACGACATGTTGCCATTCCCACTGAGTGATCAAGACGCGGTCCTGTCGCATTAACCGAGCTCAGCCTGTTTCTCCACAGGAAGCAAAAGTTGGGAGATACAGCACTCTCGGACTTCCACTCAGTTCCGACTTACAATGAGCAAATGGACAAAGCTGCAGCAAGGGCAGGGCAGTGACTGAAAAACAGTTACAAGATGCAGAGAGACTGTCTAAAACCATTCTGGAGTTCTGATGTATGGGGTGCCACAAATATGATTCACCAGTGGCTGTTATCATTAAAAGACTTCTCCAGAAGATCCAATGCAAGTATGTGGTTTAATGGAGAGACATGATTCTAAAACGCGAACAAAATTTCTACCACAAAGTGTAACACTATAGATCTGAATTGGTCATACGATCTTGGACATTTCTTACGACTTCAATCTAGTATCGTATTTTTAAGTGATTTCTACTTAGCACAACATCTACTGTATGTGATCATTCTCAACCAACCATCACTCTCCCACGCCTATAATCCTGTGGATATCTAACAGAGCCTCTATTGCACTGTCTGTATGATAGAATGTGTTAAGAATACTGTTTGTTAGCATGGGAAATATCGAGCAGCGGCATAGGGGGGGGGGGGGGGATGGAAATACCGGCTTAATACCACGTTCCTTAGGCGAATCACTTTCTAAATCGGTGAGAAGGGTGATTTTATTGCTAGCCTACACCGCTGGCGACGTGCACCGCACATTCGTTTGGTCTGTTAATACGTACTCCACGATCATCATCTATATTCATTGTTACGATATTTGTGTGGACGACCACTTCATTCACAAGCAATACCATGCCTAAATTTATAAAGCATGTATAGTTTTTAACATGGATATCGCTAGTGATAGTTCGTGCCTGTAAAACCAATACCGCTCTTTTATGCAGGGTGACAGTAACATGGTCGTTGTAACGTGTTTTTAATACCTGGTCGCTTATAAGGCGATCACGTCTCTCTTCCTAAGGCACACAGGTAGCACTTGCAAGAAAAACAAATTGAGCATGTCCATTGGTCAGAGATTTTCACTTAGTATTGTTTGGAGTCACCAGCACTCAGTTATTGGCGAGCTGTTACACTTAGTAGGGGATGTTTGGTGTATTCGCTGTTATTAGCAGGCTTATAAAGTATGTGCGAGGATGTAAAATTACTGTGGCCTGTGCCCGACGTGTGATTATGTCCGGTAGTAAAGGAGGTGTGGATTTGACATGGAAAATTGCTATTTCAGTGCATCGATAGCCATAACGGGGATGAAAGATTTTACTTGGAAAACTATGTCAATTCGTAAGGAGGAGACAGATGTTGATACTTCAAAGTGAGATTCATCCCAGCCATATAGCCGTCAGGAGGAGGCATTTCCGATACTTCGCTTATTTGCGAATATCACCAGATTGGGGCTGCAATAGTAATATTTAATCGTAATTACAGTGATAAATATGAGGCTTGTTTCCTAGGATAGCTCTGCTCGCTGTTCATGTGCATGGTGCAGGTAGCCGATGACCAGAACGAATTGGCGTTTTCGGGTTAATGCTGTCATGGGTGGCATATATAAAGAAAAGTTCTGGCCAGCTGAATTGTCAGTTCTTGCTCACAACAGTGGGGACAAGTCTCAGCAGCTGAACTTTTGACGCTATCTAGATAGTAGAATAGTGAATAAATACTCAGTATGTGTTAGGCAGTCTCTGCGATTGCGTGTGTTGCATATATTTTCCGTGGACAATGGAGCAATTCAATGTCAACCATTGTCAAGTATTGACACTCACGGTGTATGAACGGACAGGCACACTGCATCCAGACATCGGGGCGTGAGTGCTTGGAATGTGTGGGTGCTTCAGCACTCTCTGACATATAGTCACGACAACTACTCCTACTGTGGATTGGATCGTGGTTTAAGTGTGTCATGTTTAGCGCTTCTCAATACATCGCAGTGGTATTTGTTGTTGTCTGTCTCCCATCACGCAGTAGGCCCTTCCTCCTGCTACCGAATGTAGCGGAGAGAACCAACTTAGTAATTCTATAGTGCTTTAAGAAACCAACCGGAACACCGACTTCCCAATTGTTGCCAATAGTGGTATTGAGAGCATGCATCTGTCCAATCCCTCCCACAAACAGTTCAACAATGTAGCATGAAACTGAGCTGTCCAATCCCTCCCACAAACAGTTCAACAATGTAGCATGAAACTGAGCTGAAAGTTGAAATTTTCAGCTACCTCCACCGTAATGAACTTCCTACCAAGTGACCTAACTGTGCCAGTATCCACCAATAGGAGGTAATGGGGGTAAAAAATTGCGGAAGGGGAAAGAGGAGGGGCTGGAAATCGGGCAGTTGCTGGATTAAATCCAACCAAATATACTAGTCCTAGTATCCACTAAAAGGTTGCAAAGAAAAACCAGATGCAAACAAAGGATAAATGTGATTAATTAGTTAATCAGTCTGATAGAGTGAGGGAATATTTCCAAGACATCCACAGTTGGAGGTTCACAACGTATTCACTACTTTGTTCAGGACGAAGGTGGGGCTAGTGTGGCACACGACAGACACTACCTATTTCTTCCCGAATGTCTTTGTTCCATCTGCTACATGTTTCCACAGCAGTGGAAGTGTGAGAACAAAGGGATGTACTGACTACCAACGCCACTCCTGCATGAGCGGCGAGGGGGGGGGGGGCAGGGCAGGGGGAATGGAAGGGAGGCGGCTAATCTTGGTCTGTATGTGTTTGCATGAGTTGGTTCACACATACAGGAAGGAACCACTTGAGTGAGAGAGAGAGAGAGAGCGCATGTGTTTCAAGAGGAATTTCTCAGGCATCAATATCAAAGAGTTACCGCTACATTATGCTTTGTTCAGGGATTAGCACAACTTCTGGTCTGCCTGCCGCATGAGCCGACTGGTTGTGCAGCAGCACACAGCAGTTATGGTGCCCAAGCGGACACAGTGCGGTCTCTTGGACATCAGTGCACGGTACAGCTCCGCGACGCGGTCAGGGCGTGGGCGCGCAAAGACCTGATGTCAGTGAAAAATATTTTTAACCGTGCGATTATGTGTGGTGAGTTGTGTTGACGTCTATTTTGTGACGGTATTCCTTGCACAATTGGAAAAAAGTGATCTACGTAATTATTTCTTTATGACGTATTTTACAAGACCTGCATCTTTCAATACAGCAGGGAATAATGACAAAAAAAGATCCAACCCACGCGAATTGAATTTTATAAATAAACAGTATATTCTTTGCTATGTATTTGAATTTCCTGTCATGAGATCCTTCCTCTCCAGCACAGAGTCTTTTTCCTGCCAATTTCATGGTGGGGGGCGGTAGACGAGGGCTGGGGATTTGCCATAAGAGAGGGGTTAATTAATTTGTCGATTTAATTAATTAGTCAATTAATCTAATATCAAATGTGTACTTATATCAGTGAGGAGGAGGGTTGGAGGTTTCGAGAGGGGTGGTTTGTTGGTTGGTTGATTTGGGGGAGAGGACCAAACAGGGAGGCCATCGGTCCCATCGTGTTAGGGAAGGATGAGGAAGGTAGTCGGCCTTGCCCTTTCAAAAGAAACATCCTGATATTTGCCTGAAGTGATTTAGGGAAATCACAGAATACCTAAATGAGGATCGCCGGACGCGGTTTTGAACCGTTGTCCTCCCAAATGCGAGTCCAGTGTGAGAGGGGTGAGGGTGAGAAGGGGCAGAGGGGAAGGGTGGGGGGATTTCTCTGAAGGTCAGATTATCCCCGGTGGGTCATAAATCAATTAACAGAGTAATAGGGTGTCATGAATCAATGAAGTTTGCCCCTAAATGTATGCAACCCACACTAACAAAGTGGCGTAAAACATAGGTACCTCCCTCCCCTATAGGACAAATGAAAAACTGTGCAGGGAGGATTAAAAAGACTTTTGAAAAAAAAAAGAGAAAGAACAGTATGGACATACGAGTAAAGAGCTCAGATAACAAGCCAGTGTTAAGCAAAGAAGGGGAGCTGAAAGGCCGAAGAAATACTTTGAGGGGCTCTACAAGACAAATCAACTTGAAGCTAATACAGAAACAAACAGTCTTGGTTGAAGGGTTGTTGTTATTATTTATTTACTAATGACACATTTCGACTGACTACGACATCTTCAGATTAACCTAATAAAAAATACACGTTTTGTTAGAAGTGGCACGACCCCATATTGCAAAACTGAAGTTAGTAGCAAAGAAACTGTAACACATGTTACTACTATTAGATGGTGTCAGGTACATGGGATAAAGAGCATAGAAAAAGTCCCAACAAATGATTGCCCTGGTCATATTCACAGCAGGGAAAAAAGTCGAAACACCAAAAAATAATTAATGTAGAGTAATGAAATTTCATAAATACATTTGTCTAAGTAACATATGGGTGATTAGCATTTCGAGATTACATATTAATGGAAGCGCGAGATAAGTCATTGCAAATGTGAAATGCTGGTACATTAATAACCGTTGTTAGCACCAGGAAGTTAACTGCAAGAATGCAAACGTGCATGCTCTGTGTTTTACAGGTGTCGGACGTCAGTTTGTGGGCCAGAGTTCTATGCCTGTTGCACTCTCTTGGTCAATACAGGGACGGTTAATGCTGTTTGTGGAAGACGCTGGAGTTGTTCAATGATGTCCCATACGTGTTCGATTGGAGACAGATCTGGTGATCGAACAGTCCAAGGCAACATGTCCACACACTATGGAATGCTGTTAATGAATGGCAGCCCAATAGGTCGAATCACCAGACTGAAGAACAGAGTTGCAATAAGGTTGATGGGATAGCCACGGGAGTCGTCCTGCTGTCATACGAAATCGCACCCCAAACCATACCTCTGCGTGGATGTCCAGTGTGTCTAGCATGCAGACAGGCTGGTTGCAGGCTCTCAGCTGGTCTCCTTCCAACCAGCACACGGACATTACTGGCACTGAGGGAGAACAATATATAATCAGAAAACATAACAGATCTCCACTCTACTCTCCAATTAGCCCTCGCTTGACACCACTGAAGTTGGAAATGGCGGTGGTTTGTGGTCAGTGGAAGCCACGCTACAGGGCGTCTGGCTCGGAGTTGACCTTGAAATAATACACTCCTGGAAATTGAAATAAGAACACTGTGAATTCATTGTCCCAGGAAGGGGAAACTTTATTTACACATTCCTGGGGTCAGATACATCACGTGATCACACTGACAGAACCACAGGCACATAGACACAGGCAACAGAGCATGCACAATGTCGGCACTAGTACAGTGTATATCCACCTTTCGCAGCAATGCAGGCTGCTATTCTCCCATGGAGACGATCGTAGAGATGCTGGATGTAGTCCTGTGGAACGGCTTGCCATGCCATTTCCACCTGGCGCCTCAGTTGGACCAGCGTTCGTGCTGGACGTGCAGACCGCGTGAGACGACGCTTCATCCAGTCCCAAACATGCTCAATGGGGGACAGATCCGGAGATCTTGCTGGCCAGGGTAGTTGACTTACACCTTCTAGAGCACGTTGGGTGGCACGGGATACATGCGGACGTGCATTGTCCTGTTGGAACAGCAAGTTCCCTTGCCGGTCTAGGAATGGTAGAACGATGGGTTCGATGACGGTTTGGATGTACCGTGCACTATTCAGTGTCCCCTCGACGATCACCAGTGGTGTACGGCCAGTGTAGGAGATCGCTCCCCACACCATGATGCCGGGTATTGGTCCTGTGTGCCTCGGTCGTATGCAGTCCTGATTGTGGCGCTCACCTGCACGGCGCCAAACACGCATAAGACCATCATTGGCACCAAGGCAGAAGCAACTCTCATCGCTGACGACGACACGTCTCCATTCGTCCCTCCATTCACGCCTGTCGCGACACCACTGGAGACGGGCTGCACGATGTTGGGGCGTGAGCGGAAGACGGCCTAACGGTGTGCGGGACCGTAGCCCAGCTTCATGGAGACGGTTGCGAATGGTCCTCGCCGATACCCCAGGAGCAACAGTGTCCCTAATTTGCTGGGAAGTGGCGGTGCGGTCCCCTACGGCACTGCGTAGGATCCTACGGTCTTGGCGTGCATCCGTGCGTCGCTGCGGTCCGGTCCCAGGTCGACGGGCACGTGCACCTTCCGCCGACCACTGGCGACAACATCGATGTACTGTGGAGACCTCACGCCCCACGTGTTGAGCAATTCGGCGGTACGTCCACCCGGCCTCCCGCATGCCCGCTATACGCCCTCGCTCAAAGTCCGTCAACTGCACATACGGTTCACGTCCACGCTGTCGCGGCATGCTACCAGTGTTAAAGACTTCGACGGAGCTCCGTATGCCACGGCAAACTGGCTGACACTGACGGCGGCGGTGCACAAATGCTGCGCAGCTAGCCCCATTCGACGGCCAACACCGCGGTTCCTGGTGTGTCCGCTGTGCCGTGCGTGTGATCATTGCTTGTACAGCCCTCTCGCAGTGTCCGGAGCAAGTATGGTGGCTCTGACACACCGGTGTCAATGTGTTGTTTTTTCCATTTCCAGGAGTGTATATTTGTGACAGTTCGTTCTGGCGCTGTGGTGCCACCTACTGCTGAAATTATTGCTGCAGATGCAGCACGATGCGCCAGAGCCATACGCCGAACATGACGGCCTTTCCTCTCGATAATGCCACGTGACCGTCCAGAGCACAGTCATCTTGCGACTGTACATTCTCGTGACAACAGCCGCCAGAAATTAAGTACAGTGGTTACATTTCTGCCAAGACTTTCTGCAGCACCGCAGAAGGAACATCCAGCTTCTCGTACCCCTATTACACAACCTCTTTCAAACTCAATGAGGTGTTGATAATGGCGTCTTTGGGGTTGTAGAGAAATATCCGCTACCAGTAACCGCTGTGACTGGTAGCGGATATTTTTCTACAACCCCATAAAGGAACAGTGACGGAGTTCGACAACATCCACTATGGATAAAATTCATTTAATGGTGTCTTTGTCGCCTTAAAGGCATTCTTCACTAAACTCAGCTTGTCACATCCTATCTCAAAGGCACTGACGTTGACGACCGACACAGTGTGTTTTAAAGCAAACCCGACTGGCATCCTCATAGTAGCACCACTCTTATGCGACTAGCGCGAAATTTTAATGGACATCATCTTTCAGACGTAGAAACCAGCCCACGAACTTCCGTTTATGTCGCACAAGGGTCATTCCATGTCAAATCAACCAATTGTTTTACATGATTTCAACCATGACCTCTTAGATTTGGATGAATTTTTTTTCAGGTAATGTACCCACTAACACTAGTTTAAATTTGAAATTTCAAATTTTTCTGACCTATGGTTTTTGAGTTTCAAGGGTTTAAAAATCAAAGAAACCTTTTTTTGATAAATCGATGATTGTTTTAAAATGATGTAGCTAAAAAACTATACAACCTAGAGAGCTCAAACTTGCACCATTGTTTTCCTCTAAAAATTCCCTTCAATTTGATATGTAACATGACTATGCTACCTAAATCTGAAAATTTTAAACTATTCCAAAAAACATTTTTTGAAATTTCCAAAATACGTACCCTCGGATTTTTTTATACAAATTATATATGTTGTCCAGTCTAACTGACTACATGCATGCAAAATTTCAAGATGGGATCTCAATTGGTTCTTGTATAAAATAATATTTTACTACCGCAATGCACACTAGTGAGGTGAAAAGCAGACTATTTCTGGGCTATGAATACCAAGGTAGAGCTATGTAATTCTAACAAACTTAAATTATTATCTTAGCCTTTTTATGCAACATTACCATCTTATTGTTTGTTAATTCATTAAATGATGTAGTGTTGTTTTAATTTAATGTTCATGATTCTTTTAACTATGCATCAGAAGGAAGTGAACACATTTTAATTGGTAATATACGTGCTACAAGTTAAAATTTTGAATAAAGCCACTCACCTTCATCCTTAGATGTAAATGGCAGAGATTATCTTTTTCTCGGTTTTCCAGTGTTATTTGTAATCATTTACAACAAGTTCCTTATATTAGAAATTGGCATATAAGTAATTTCACTTGGGAAAAAGATTAACTTGTTGATATTTGCATGGATATGACTGTATTTATAATACTAATTATTATTTACAAATTTAATACACATGGTATTTATACAACTTGGTGTTTAGTGATGGTAGGTGTAACATAATTTAAACGTGCTTCTTTTATGATCTTTTAAGATATTTTTCCAAAACCAGACAAGACAACTTCATGTCTTTAGCACTTAAAGTGTAGGTTCTTCCCGTAGCTGTTGTTGGATTCGCATTTCTAAAACAGTATTTCCTGGGACATCTAATATATCTCTTGTTTGTGGATGTGAGAGGCATAAAAATCATAAGGTCCCCCATACACAATAAATATACAAGCATGTCTTAAGCACAAAAAAGATCCTATAAAAGGATGGATAGTGTCAAGTGCCAGCAGTAGTATGAGCCTGGAACCTCCAGAGTACAAAGCAAATCTATGGTTAACAAATAACGTATAAACGTGTGTCTACTTCAGATGACCTATTATGAGAATTTTCTGCGCAAACCTCAGGGACCATCAATGTCATAAAGAATCGACATATGGTACCGCACAATATTTTCTAATATTTGACGAGGGTAATTATTTGCTGGGACGCTTTATAAGCTCGGTATCCTATGTGCCTATCACCACCTAATGTCAGTAACTTGTGTTAACAATTGCTAGCTGCAAACTACAATTTTCCAAAAATGGAGTCATGCCACTTCTAACAAAACGTATGTTTTTCCTGTAGGACACTCCTATGTTCACTTTATATCATTGCTATTGTAAGACAAATTTACGACTATATGTTCACTTTATATCATTGATATTGTGTGCTGTGCTATAATGTTGTTAGTTTACATAAATGACAAGTATTGCAACCACCGTGCACTATATCAATACAATTATTGTAAGCTCTAATTATTGTATGCTGTAATTCGTTCCACTTAATACAATGACCAATGTTGCAACCTACATTGCACTATTTCTATGTAACTATTCAACCCAATGGTTTTACATCTTACGGGGTCGCCTCTGCACATGAAATTATGGTCATGTTTCTGGAATTCTCCCGATACATGTTACCAATTTTAGGTTTTGTATTAAATCTGTCATTTGTCAACTTCCTTTCCGACAGATCTCGATGTCCGCCTCACTGCACACTGTCCGGCCTCAGCTTCCCTCACCTGGATGCCTTGGCTGATTTTAAATTATATGTTCACTTTATGTCATTGCTATTGTAAGCTGTAATTCCTACCATTTAATAAAATGAAATGATCGTATGGCATTTATTGGCCGGGATGTACCCTTCGGGGTTCGGCCGCCGTATCGCAAGTCTTTGTAGTTGACGCCACTTCGGCGACTTGCATGTCAATGGTGATGAAAATGATGATGAAGGACACACAAACCCAGTCCCCTGCGGGAAATCGAACCCAGGTCCCTTGTGTGGTAGACGGTAACGACTGCTGTGCCACGGAGGCGGGCCCTACCATTTAATGACATCATTTTACACTAATGTTGCTTAAGAAGCCGACGTTGTAAAATTACAAAAAAATAACTCACACACATTATATATATATATATATATATAGCTTATTCATCGCGCCAATCCATAGACTGGCCCATCCCACCTTTACCTGCCGATCTCCTATTGGTTTGCCCTCTCCACAATATGAGGTTTGATTTTGTGTTTAAGACAGTCGTTATGTTATTAGGCTTTTGATCTGTTGTACACTTGTTTCGTAATTATACAAGACCTCTAGGTCTCTCTTCGTCATTCTTCATGGGATTATAATAATCATATTTAAGTCATAAGTATTCATGCTCAACAGTACTGCCACCTGCTGGTGCTGGCCTTGTCGTCTCCCTGAACGGCCACCCGCCGTAATGATTCAGTTTCGCATATTACTATGCAATGGGGTACTTGACTCCATACCTACGTATGACGTGTTCTCCTTAACCTTGGTATGTTTCCACATTCTACTTTGATTTATTTCCTGTTGTTCTTAGTGGTCTGCTAACTCCTATTATGCATGCTATATTATTTGTGGCTCTTTACGGCTTTTCTTGAGATTGATCTGATGATGTATAAAATGCAACGTGTCATTAAAGAAAGTAGTCGCCATATGACCCCTCGCTTACATGTATTTTTATAGCGTCCATTACAGCACTGGCACAACCTTCAAATTGAATAAATAATAATTACAACCCTGCAACCAGAACTGTTTGTTTCTTCATCATATATCAGAGGCTGCTGTGCTATCCCGCTATGATGTGGAAAAAGTTATTTGAAGACAATATTCAAGAAAGGGAAGGTCAGTAGAAGAAAATGAAATAGGAGATATACTGCGAGGAGTTTGACAGAGCACTGAAAGACTTCAGTGGAAAAAAGGCCCCTACTATTCCTTCAGAATGACTAAGAGCCATCCAAGATAAATCTTTTCTACCTGTTTTGAAAAATATCAGACAGGCGAACTGCGCTCGGACTTCAGGAAGAATTTAATGATTCCAATTTCAAAGAAGACAAGCGCTGACAGGCGTGAGTACTTCCGAACCATGTGCATGAGTTTAATAAGTAATGTTGCAAAATACTGACACGACGTTTTTGCAGGAGCCGAAATGGAAGCTGTCTTCTGACAGGTTCAGTTTGAGTACCGGAGAAATGTAGGAACACAACAGGCAATTCTGACCCTACGACTTATCCTAGAAAATAGGTGGAACAAAGGCAAACCTTCGTTTATAGCATATTTAGATAAAAATTTACACGTTGCTGACTGGACTATACTCTTTGAAATTTTAAAGACAGCAAACATAAAATACAGAGAGCGAAAAGTTATTTATAAATCGTACAGAAACCAGTTATAAGGCTCGGAGGACATGAAAGGGAAGCCGTAGTTGAGAAGGAAGTGACACATGACTGTAGCCTATCGCCGATGTTATTCAATGTGTACACTGAGAAAGATGTGAAGGAAATCTAGGAGAAATTTGGAAAACGAATTAAATTTTAGGGGGAAGTAAAAGAAATCTTCGCGGTTTGTCTTTGTCGTAGTGTTTCTGTTAGAGACTGACTTGGGAGAGCAGCTGAACGGAACGGACACTGCCTCTAAATGACATTATATGAAGCATATCAAAAGTAAAACAAGGAAATGGAATGTAGTTACATTAAATTAGGTGATTCTGAGAGAATTTGATTAGGAAATGAGACACTGAAAGTAATAGATGAGTTTTGCTATTTGGACAGCAAAACAGTTGTTGATGGCAGAAGTAGGAACGATATATAATGTAGAATGGCGATTGCAAGAAAAACATTACTGAAAAAGAGGAATTTGTTAACATCTAACGAAATGTGTTATGAGGTCTTTTCCAAAGCTACCAATAAACCCCTGAATCTTTAAAGTATCGAAATACATGTATAAAAGAGCTTCACGTTTCTGATAAGTATACAAATGAGTTAATATGTGAAAGATTGTTAAACATTTGACGTTAAATATGCAAGCGAGAAAAAGTTTCGTAAAGATTGTAATTATGTATAAGTTTGGTGGAAGACGCTACGTGCTCTCATTCTCAAATAATGCATAAACATAGTCTGCGTAATTTGCGCGTCGTGAGCTACGCTGCCTCGACACATACATACCGTTTCTAACTGTAATACTTGTCTTACTGTATTAATCCTTTAACATAAGATTATACCTCCTAATGTGTAGATTAAGAAAGCGCCCGTCTGACTCTTTGTACCCTAGATGGCGTTGTGTAGCCAAGGAGACTAGTTTATATTCGTCATTCGTCTCTCTTCAAAGTGCCCATTGTGCAGATGTACTACACATAGTGAGTTAAATGAAAAGGCTGCATTAAACATGGCAAGATTTTCGTTTCATGAGCAGGCAGACATGATTTTTGTGTATTCCCGGCGAATGGTAAGGCACACAAGGCTGTATCAGATCGAAGACAGCCGAGTGATCCAACCTTTGGTGCTGCGTTCTGTTGCGTTGCGGAGACAGGACTCATAGTACAACAGACTACTGACCAAAGAAGACCACACGTTCCTAGCACGCCTAACCAGGCAGAGCACATTCTATGGGCTGTAGAGGAAGAGCGAGATGTCAGCGCAAGAGAAGTGGTCCTAAAATGTGGTACATCTCCAAGTTCAGCATGGAGGAACTTCGTCAGCAACTCACATATACATATCCCCTTCAACGTGTGCAAGCCCTTTTGCATCCGATCACCCAACATGGGAGAACTTTTTCCACACACTGTCAATCTGTTGTTTGTCTCTTCAGTTTTGTTTACAGGCAAGGCAACGTTTGCAAGAGATGGCATAACAAACTTCCAAACCAACGATATGGGCCGATCGCAGTTTCCATGCTACATTACAGGCTAAACATCAACATCAGTTTAAGACTGATATGTGTGCTGGAATTTTTGGTGACTTTCTGGTATGGCCGTAAGTTCTTCCATCATTTCTCAAAGGTGCTGTCTATAGGGACTTTATTCACAAAACCCTCACCTTCCAAGTGCTGCTACAAATAATAAACATATGGTCTCTGCATGATGGAGCTACTGCACGTTCAGTCTCTATGTTCGAGAGTCAGTGTCTCGTATGCACCATGAGAGATGGGTAGATAGAGGAGGACCATTTCCATGGCGTGCATATTTCTCCGGCCTCAATCTTTCGGATTTTTTTTTTCAGGAGTACCTTAAACAATTGGTCTCTTCGGTGCATCACCCTATACAGAAACTGTTCATCGACGTGTCATAGAAGCAAGCGAAAACATTCTAAACCGCCAGGGAGTATTTGAAAGGATGCAACAGTCCATGACTCGACAAGTGCAAGCCTGTTTGGGTGCAACAGCAGGGCATTTCGAACAGTTTTTATGAATTTAAGTGTTGATGAGCTCCAGTCATCTAAATCGTAAATTTCCATCATTAACTCGAAAACGAAGGATTTTCGGACATATGTATGTGTCTATGAAGTTTTTCTTGTTTTGGTGTAGAAACCTTATCACCAAAGTTTGTAAAAATATTTTTGAAACACTGGGTATAGGTCGAGTAGCTGCAAGCTTGGGGCCAAGCCTTACAATCTGACGTCATTTCGACGGCTTGTGTATCAGTTCCACTATTTAATTCGTTCATTTGAATTGGCCACCTAGGATCGTAGGATCTTTATCGTACCCCGTCGGAAAAAGCTGCACGATGTAACTGCCATTAGGTTGAAACAGCACCAAGATCAACCCATATTGTCAGTACCCTTTATCTGGAAGATAGTAAGTATGCACGTTGATCCATGACAGAAATGAGACTGTGTCTGAAGACAACATATGGATGGATTCAGTTAACGAAGGTATGTTGAACGATTCGTGTTTGTTCTCTTTTAAAGCTAGATAATCGACATATTTACATTTAGGGGCAACAGGTAACAGGGATAACAACAACACTATTACTTATTTATGAACATAACTGGCGTCATATGGGTTCATGTGTGCAGGAATCAACCTTGGCGAAGGTAGTAATTTCAATAATCACAGTAAATCCATATCATGAGCTGATGAGGTGGTCCTGCGGTGGCCAAAGTCGTGTAAGTTTGAATGTGGTTCGGGGGCTTCATGGCCGTGTTTCAGATTCCCAAAGATCTAAGGTTCAGACATTAATCAACACTGCATTTTTCTTTTCTGTCATTTATAGAATCATTCACCTCCAGCAACATTTTCAGCATGTGAAAAAGACCAAATTAACCACAGTTCGAATTTCACATTACACCATAGGATCCCTACAAGCTGTACAAGGGTCACTCCAAAAGAAATGCACGCTATTTTGTAAAAATACAGTTTTCATTCTGCATGTGTAAGAGTTTTACAGAGTGTAGATACATTCTTCCCGCTCGTATTCAAACTTAGTTCAACCTGTTCCCGTGAGTGGCGCCGTCAAAGCATGTCTTCAAGAGCGCTGCAACACTTGACGTTCGTCAGAAGCAAAGTGCTGTCATAGAACTCCTGTGCTGTGAAAACGAGACAGTGGGAAAAATCCACAAGAGGTTGAAAAAGGTGTATGGAGATGATGCTGTCGATCGCAGTACAGTTATTCGGTAGGCAAGCAGGTTACGTGATGAAAGCGGGAACGGCAATATTGAGGATTGTCCTCGCAGCGGCAGGCCTCGTACTGCACACACTCCAGACTGCACTCCACTCCAGAGAATTAACGAATTGATGACTGCTGACAGACGTATCACAGTGAACGAATTGTCACGCTACGGTGGGATAGGGGAAGGAAGTGTCTGAAGAATACTGAAAGTGTTGTCGTTAAAAAAGGTTTGTGCCAGATGGGTTCCAGGATGTTGACAGTGACTCACAAAGAAACAAGAAAAACGGTATGTAGCGAACTTTTGGAACAGTACGAGAATGGTGGGGATGAATTTCTTGGAAGAACTGTGACAGATGATGAAACATGGCTCCATCAATTTTCACCAGAGACGAAGAGGTAATCAACGGAGTGGCATCATGCAAATTCACCCAAGAAAAAAAAAATCAAAACCATACCTTTTGCTGGAAAAGTTATGGCTACGGTGTTTTCGATTCCGAAGGACCCTTGCTTGTGGACATCATGCCAAGTGGAACCACCATAAATTCTAATGCATATGTGGCGACACTGAACAATCTTCAAACTCGAGTGAGTCGTGTTCGACCACATCGGCAAAAGCAGGATGTTTTGCTGTTGCACGACAATGCACGGCCATATGTCAGTCAAAAAACCATGGAAGCGATCACAAAACTCGGATGGACAACATTGAAACACCCGCCTTACAGTTCTGACCTGGCTCCATGTGACTATCATCTCTTTGGGAAACTGAAAGACTCTCTTCGTGGAACAAGATTTGAAGATGATGACTTCCTTGTGCAAGCTGCCAAACAGCGGGTCCAAAGGGTTGGTCCAGAATTTTACCATGCGGGTATACAGGCGCTGGTTCCAAGATGGAGTAAGGCACTTGAGAGGGATGGAAATTATGTGGAGAAATGAAAATATTGTTCCTAAAGAATGTATGTACACATTGTAAAACTTTTAAACGTGTAGAATAAAAGATGAATTTTTTAAAAAATTGTGTGCATTACTTTTGGAGTGACCCTCGTAATATTACAAGGCAGTTCCAAATATTTCAAAGACTCTATATTTAGATATAATTGTCGTAAGGAGTGTGACTAAATATAGATCAAATGTTTGACACTACAATAGTGAACCCATAGCCACAGTACATAAAATTTTTCTTTTTTTAAAAAATGGGGGCGGCTGCATTACCGTTTTCAACAAACTAAATCGTCATTTTCAAAAGTAAAACATAAGTTGGAGAATACGTGATGGGAATTATGACCATACATCCGACAACAATTACGATAAATAAAGAGACTAGGCAACCAAGGCAATGATGGCACAACCAAGTCACTACACATTATGCCCATGCTTGCCCAACAGTTCATTCCATGTCCTAATGTAGAATAGATAAAAAGTACTCTAGGGGAAAAATTGCCAAGGATTCTTGCAATGTATCCTGCTGTGGCACAACGATCGTATGGCTGATATAAATTTACAAGTCTGAAAATTAGACACATATATGTATATTTAATCATTATCATGGCACAAACTCCCATGAGATAAACCCACATAATAACCTCACCGTAAGTGTATCGAGCACAGCAAGCTTCCATATGGAATGCAGCACATAATTTTACTATGTTCCGAAAAATAATTTCAAAACATATTGTACTGCCATTTAGGAGAGACCCACTACTAACACGCTAACATACACGTAATGGCCATTAAAATTGCTACACCACGAAGATGACGTGCTACAAACGCGAAATTTAACCGACAGTAAGAAGATGCTGTGATATGTAAATTATTAGCTTTTCATAGCATTCACACAAGGTTGGCGCCGGTGGCGACACCTACAACATGCTGACATGAGGAAAGTTTCCAACCGCTTTCTCATACACAAACAGCAGTTGACCGACGTTGCCTGGTCAAACGTTGTTGTGATGCCTCGTGTAAGGAAGAGAAATGCGTACCATCACGTTTCCGACTTTGATAAAGGTCGGATTGTAGCCTATGGCGATTGCGGTTTATCGTAACGCGACATTGCTGCTCGCGTTGGTCGAGATTCAATGACTGTTAGCAGAATATGGAATCGGTGGGTTCAGGAGGGTAATACGGAACGCCGTGCTGGATCCCAACGGCCTCGTATCACTAGCAGTAGAGCTGACAGGCATCTTATCCGCATGGCTGTAACGGATTGTGCAGCCACGTCCCGATCCCTGAGTCAACAGATGGGGACGAACCATCTGCACGAACAGTTCGACAACGTTCGACGAACGAATGCCAAAACGTAATTTTTTCGGATGATTCCAGGTTCTGTTTACAGCATCATGATGGTCGCATCCGTGTTTGGCGACATCGCGGTGAACGCACATTGGAAGCGTGTATTCGTCATCGCCATACTGGCGTATCACCCAGCGTGATGGTATGGGGTGCCATTGGTTACACGTCTCTGTCACCTCTTGTTCGCACTGATGGCACTTTGAACAGTGGACGTTACATTTCAGATGTGTTACGACCCGTGGCTCTACCCTTCATTCGATCCCTGCGAAACCCTACATTTCAGCAGGATAATGCACGACCGCATGTTGCACGTCCTGTACGGGCCTTTCTGGATACAGAAAATGTTCGACTGCTGCTCTGGCCAGCACATTCTCCAGATCTCTCACCAATTGAAAACGTCCGGTCCGGTCAATGGTGGCCGAGCAACTGGCTCGTCACAATACGCCAGTCACTACTCTTGATGAACTGTGGTATCGTGTTGAAGCTGCGTGGGCAGCTTTACCTGTACACGCCATCCAAGCTCTGTTTGACTCAATAACCAGGCGTATCAAGGCCGTTATTACGGCTAGAGTTGGTTGTTCTTGGTACTGATTTCTGAGGATCTATGCACCCAAATTGCGTGAAAATGTAACCACATGTCAGTTCTAGTATAATATATTTGCCCAATGAATACCTGTTTATCATCTGCATTTCTTCTTGGTGTAGCAATTTTAATGACCAGTAGTGTAACATTGCTCCATTTGCCTGGTAACCCATTCTGTCACTAGAGGGCAAGATCGTAGTATAGAAACACAAGAAAGAAAACAGGATCTACGTAACGTACAATAACAGTCGCTAGATGGCGCCACTGTCAAGTTTTAGGAAAACTAGTCTCTAGTTGAAATATAAACACAAACCAAACACTGGAATACTTTGCTCCCAGCTTTAAAATTAGCTAGCACAGGATAGTCGATAAGGTATGATACAAAGAAACGAAGTTTCTTCTCAATACAGCATTATAACAACCACAATATTGTTGTGCACACATTTAAAATGCCAATCCCGTGCTTCCCATTAAGATGTCGTTTGCTACAGTCTATAAACAGACAATTAGAAAAACAAATAAAAATCCTATTTACTACATACAATAACTGTATATCGATTCAAAACACTATATATCACAAGCATAAAGAGCTGGATGTGTTCCATATTGGAAGGGAGAAACGGGAGGGAAGAATAGGGGAAGAATGTAATTTCTTTAAGAGCCATCAATGCATGAGAGGGCAGTAACAGTGGACAACAGCATCATAGTTGCAGCAAAACTGAAACTACATTCTAGATACAATCTTCCAGCAATCTTAAGTAATGATAAAAACAACCTAGGTACAGAGTGTGTACAAGGTATTAACTAACACAACAGATACACATAAAAGTAATTTATCACATTGATATTTATATGTAGCAGTCAATCACAGCATCGATCATGGTAGGTTGTACAATCTGCAAGATCTCTTATCTTATGTAATGGGATGTTGTTGTTGTGGTCTTCAGTCCTGAGACTGGTTTGATGCAGTTCTCCATGCTAATCTACCCTGTGCAAGCTCCTTCATCTCCCACAGTTATTTTGCATGTAATGGGATAAACACCACAAAAAACAGAAGTATCAACTCGAAGTCCATGCTGTTACACAACTGCAAAGTACATTTAGTATCTAACTGTGCCATAGTGACATAAAAGCATCCTGATCATAAGTATACAAGGTACGCAACCTAAATATTTTTTATATTAGCCCAGTAACAAGGTGAACATATACTGACCTACAACTATATAATGTTAAGACTATTTACCATCTTTAATTTACACAAAACGAATGACATTTCATTAACCATTTCCTAAGTTATATAAAATCAGTGATTAGTACGTATTGCTATATAATTTCATCAAAAAAGGTAAAAAAATTCTTATATTTGAAATCAACCTCTTCATTTTAAATTTTGTCAGGCTCCTTTTTGTGGAAACTGTATATATTAATATTCTCTAGTATGTCCAGTCTATACCCCTTTTTTCTATGTAAGATATCCATATTTTGCCTGATGTCACCCACCATGTGTTTAGCACTTTTTGCCAGTGAAAAAACCTTGACTCGTGAAAACAGCCATTGTTGGTCAGAACACAACCCACAAGTCACCTGTGAACGTGGCTATCAGGCATGCTTCGGCATAAAACTGTGTGTTGGAATTGTTGGAGGAGTGCTTTTGGGCTGGTTTGGTCAGTTCCAAGGGGGGAGGAAGGCTATACCAAACCATCTCCAATAAGATGTCTAGTAAAGTACTGTAGCACTGAAATCAACCTCCAGATTGGGCACAGCTATATGTTTTGTAAATGTAATTGACTCATCATTTACTGAGATATTCCATATGCGAAAATTGTCTTCTCATGTCTTCAGTCAAAAGGCAAGAATTACAGAATATGTACGTCAGCCAGTCCCTATATGTTACTATGTTTATAAAACTATACTCTCCTTTGTAAGTCATACTGCGTAAAGAAAAAATTCTGCACTTCGTAGTCGGCTTGCATTTCCTCGTCCTAATTCAAGATAGCAGTGTATCCATCAAAACCCAGTCCCGTCAATACGTTTAATAAAAAAGTGATTTAAAAATGAGGTTCTGGAAGCGCTGTAACTGCGTGCAGCGTGGTCAATGACATGTAGCATGAACTCTGTTCTGAACCGGAGCTGTTCCATTAGTTCGGAGAGACGAGAATGCCATGGGGAACGATACGCAGACTCGCCGATGTTCGAGTCGCGGCCACATTTTTTTAGGTTAAAATATCGTACTGAATCCAATTTTCAGCTCCACAGTGCGGTATTTTACGTATTTCTTTCAGTTACTTTTACCTTTTTTAAACATTAAGACAAAATATGAACTTCTTATAGATGAAAACGACCACTTTATTTCATCCCTGATACAAATAAAGCCAATAGAAAATAATAGTGGATACAGTAACATCGCCTGTATCCAATGAGGTAAAAGAAAACAATAAGTATGCTACACTAGATTACGCATTACACTTTGCACAGTAATTCCATTCTGTAAGTTTGACTTCCAGGCTTATCTTCACAAAGGCGGTACGAATAACGTTCATTTTAGAGAAGTTATTAAAAGCGACCATCTTGCATTTGCAAACACTTCGCCACTCGCTGACTCATACTTTGCTGAACCCTACGCCCCATACCTGCATCCACCATTGCGCGCTATTAGGCCGTGTACATCCATGGGTGTAGTACTATAAACTTGTTCCCTTAAGTGTCCCCACAAATGAAAATCTAGTTGATTAAGGTCGTGGGAACGTGGTGGTCAGAACACTGGACCTTCGCCGCCAATCCATTTCCCAAGAAACGCTTCTTTTCATTGTTACACACATTCATTCCAAAGTGTGGTGGTGCACCATCATGCTGACACCACAGCTGTCGCTAAATGACAAATGCACTGTTTTCAAATGCGTCAGGCAAAGTATTGTAAAGGAACGTACACCACAGCAGCGCATTCATTTTGTTCGGCAATAGGCAAGGGCCTAAAAGCACAAACTCCGCGCTTCCAGCCCACACTTTTATGCCGAACCGTGCCTGATAGGCACGTTCACAGGTGACATATGGGTTGTGTTCCGAAGAATAATGGCTGTTTTGAACGTGAAAATATCTTCACGAGTGAAACTAGATTCGCCAACCTATATAGTAGATTAAGGTCGTGTGAACGTGGAGGGCAGAACACTGGACCTTCACCATTGGTCTTCTGAGCGCTGGTGTTGAGTTAACGGGTAATGATATCGTGCAGTTCTTCATCGTGAAACACTTCAAAAACCAACTGCCTTGCAATATCACGGATACTTCACTGAGCTGAACGGTGAACGGTTTCAATAATCGCGTCCTCTGTTTGGGGGGTACGTCTAGTCCTTGGACGAATTCTGTCCATTACTTGTGTACGAAGATTACCGGTCTCCCAAAGGTGTTGTTCCAGGCGATGAAAAACATTCTTATCGGGATGGCGCTTTGGAGGGTACTGTGCAGCATAAGCGTGAGCAGCAGCACCAGCAGCATGGTTATCGGATGCACACAGCACCAAAAGCATGTCGACGTATTGACCCTTTGTGTACTCCATCGGGAAGCCGCCCTACATGAACATGACAGGCTGTGCACTGCTTGGTTAGTAGGTTAATGGATCCCACAGTCATGTAATAGACTATTGTCATGTGAGGAAATGATGTTCTGCTGATAAACGATGGCAGCTAGGGAACGGATGTCCAAAAAATAAAAAATGAGCATTAAGAGGATTCAAACCACAGCTCCATGGAGGTTGTGGGGACGGGAAAATTCGACTGGTTAAAACCGAAGCCGGTATTTCAGTTTTGAATAACCGTTATCTTTCGGTTTTTATTGGTCTCGGTTATAAAAGCTATTTTTTTATTTTTAATAATAATTGAGTAAAAAACCGAAATATCAATTAGCAATGGCAGTAGTGCGAAAATTTTTCGTTATTAAATAATCCTTTTTTAAAAATGGAGTACTTTTTATTCGTGAAGTCTGCATTGGTTTAAATATTGCGTTATTATAGAAAATAGGAAAAGCGGCAATGCTATTTTAATGACAACGCCGACAAAAACGAGCAACAAACTCAAGACATAAGAATTGATACATTACTGCTGAGACCATAATGTACTACTGCCGTGTCTCGTGGCTTAAGGTACGCGTGTACGTGCAGTGTGCAAGACTTGCCCCCACATCTGGTCTATAGGGTAGTTTCTCGCTGTCGTCACAGTACGTCCGCTGAACTGGAGAATGGAACTAGCCCCAGTCTGGAAATATTTTTACGAAGTGACTTAGCAATGAAGAACAATCGTTTATTTGTTTTAAAAGATTAATGATTCGTCTGCCATTTCTATGAAATAATAAAAGCGGGAGGAAATTACGGTAACAGTATTAAAATAAAAACTTATAAATAATTCATTCATATTACACAATAAAAATAGAAAGTAACTGATCTGCTGCCTGTGTGTACACAACATGCCTTTATCTACTTGTAGCCCTTGAAAACTGACAAATTACTATGAAAAGAAGAGTTCTTTCGCCTTAGTTTTCACCATTTAGCACTGACTATCCGTAATGCCCAAATATGGCACAATCCCCAATTACAACATGATTTTTTGGCAGAGTTTCAAAAAATTAGAATCAGTAGGAGAACACAAGTATTCGACCACTTACCACATTTCGACAAAAGCAACGAACGGTGGAAGGATTACATTTTCTTTTATTTGCCTATTTAATTCAATATTTTGATTATATTTGTCTTGAAACTCAGTGACTCAAAAATTTTCTAATTTTGTTCGATTTCTACGTTTATAACTGAAAATAATAGGAACAAAAAACAGGGAATCGACTATTTCATAAACCTGTTGTTTTGAGGGGTTTTAACAGCCTGTTAAACTGATGTGGATAAATCCGATATAACCAAAAACTGGTTGTTTCAGCTATAGCCGTCATCCCTAAGTGGATGTGGGTTTGATGTCCCAGCAGTTTACTCACTGAGCTACGACGGTTGGTACAATTGTGCGGGGTGATGCACGTACCTCTTTACATTTCCATGCATTGTATGACGTGACAGTGTTGCCAGCTCCTCGTATTCATGTATGTGTTTTCAAACTGTATCCGATCTGATTTTGGTAGGTAAACATTTGTCCTTAATCTGGATATGGTATCGCATGCTGACCTCCAACTGTGGCATTTTTTCTTCACCCTGTATAACAGATTTAAAAGCTTATCCTTACCTAATGTATAATATCCTTGATCATTTTCAATTGCCTTATTTCTGAATGTTACATTAACGTCACAAAATACGGAAAACAGTTCACACTACATTTTTGCTGTTTGATATCGAGTGATCCGATTGAGCCTCTAGCTTGTCATAAACCTATACAAACGCAGTGCGGGGAGAAAGAATTCATCGTGAAACGCAAGGTAGACAGAAAATAACAGCGATACATGTATTAAGTAATTGAACTAGATTCTCCTTTTATGCAGAGAGAAGAAATAAAAAAAAATTCACAACGAAAACATGGAACGATGAAGTATCAATAGAAAAAGCAAAAAAATTATCTCAGAGCAAGGATCCACAGCACTAATGAACTGTGGGGTCTCTATTCAGCAATAGATGCTTACATTTTTTAATATACTTCCGCATAAAAGGTGAAGATAACATCTAATTAAATTATTAGACAGCTACCTACTTTAGCCATTTGCACAATGACACTGATCAAGCGACCAGAGTGTTCGTACTCTGGTTTCAAATAGACGGAAAGAGTTCCATATTTTCATCGCTCGAATTACCGGCATGTAGAACTCAGTTGCTCGCGGTTGCAGGCCCTGACTTCTACACACGGTTTCGCAATTGTTTAAAAATAACTACAGCCCGTGTCAAAAACTAAATGTGTTGAATTATAAACTTACCGTGCTTAAACTTCAGAACAGAAAAAAATTTCGTATCGCACCTTACACCTGTGCCACACGGAGAAACATCGCGACACAGTCTATCTTCTTCTTCTTCTTTTATTTAGCGTTAATACCGTTTTTGTACGGGGTCCACTGTATTTAAGTTTGGAAAATTTACTTAATATAACTTTGCGGTTGGACGCTCTTCCTGTACCCGTAGCCGTCAGTTACGCAAGGGAGGGAAGCCGTGTATGCAACATGTCCGCGAAATGCGTGTGTGATTCTTTTTTAACAGTTCATGTACTGTATTTTCCGAGCAGCAAATTGGGAACCAGTGCGATTTGCCTAAACGAACCTGGGACACCACCTAAAAACCAGATGCAGGTTAACCGGTGCTCAAGCCGCGGTCCTGAATCCGCAGCGCTGATAGGACCATGAGCTCACTCACCCTCCAGTCCCGCAAGCTAGGGCGCTGCGCGTTACGCTGTACGAACAGGTCAACACGACACACCGTATACGCCTACGAAAGTCTAATTCATACCATGCTTAGTAGTTGAAGCTGAAAACATAAATCATGCCACATTTGGCGGGAAAGACTGAGATCCGGCATGTATGGACTGTTTGAACATCAAATTGTGCATCAGAACTTGACAGAAATGTATTTAAATTGCCTAAAAACCATACTGTAATGAGCTAACGACACAATGCGGCTCAGTTCAGAATTAGTGAAATGGACATAAAACAGTATAGCAAAAACACCATTAAGTGAAGTAGATTACAACTGCTGTTAATTACATGAATTCTGGTTGTTAGACTCATTCGCTGAATGGCCTATGTCATTTGATGAGAGATGTATCAACAAATGAGGTTTAGGTGAGCTTTGCCAACAATGTAACGCAAACAATATTTGTCAACAATAACGCCACGCAAGGTGGTAATAACTCTGCAGCAGCAGACCATAATGGAACAGAATTAGGCAGTTGTCCTGCTTATCTGTGTAAAATGTGGTTTAAGAATAAGGAGGCAGTTTGGACCTGGCTCGATCTTGAGCACGATAGCTCGATTTGATTTTAAGTGTGCTATCATTCACCTAAAGTTGGCAGCGGTCGCTCTGGTGGCACCGTCGCCGTGGGTTTTGGCGAAGCTTCTTTTAGCGGTGAGCTGAGGCGCTTCCCACAAGTCGGCCCGGGAAACGAAACAGTGAAATTCGGGCCAATCACTGTGACTTGTCGGCATCAGTCAATGTTTATCTATGGAGTTGCCCGAAGAGTCTGAAAGGATTGTAGGCGCAGCCGTGCTAATGATGATGTCTGGGTCTGCTGGGTGCAAGGGGCAAACCTCAATCTCACCCAGCTACGGACAGCCTGTGTATCTCGTGCCCATCATCACTTGTGATGTACGTACGCAATGGTGTCTTGGTAGAACTGAAAAAATTGTTGTACGTCGAATGTACTTGGTTATTTTGGGACGAGGTGTGACCTGGTACATTCTGCGGTGTGGTGGCCGCAGATGAGGGGCTCGTTTGCGAAACTGTTGCGCAACAATGATCGACGCATCGTTTGGCAAGGTGCTTTTTGCAAGAGGTGAGCTTTGCGTTTGTTCGATGCATGAGTTGTCCCATTGAAAACCAACTGTTTGCCAGGACCACTTTCTCCGAGTGTTATTGCCCTAAGGATTCGCCTTGAATACCATTCGTAAATTTTATAGTGGTTTTAGTAATCAGTTTCTGATGGACATTTGCTTCCTGCTTAACTTCTAAATTGCTGAACATTAATCCTAACACGAACTGTAACTTGTGGCCCTCAAATTTCTTGTTTACCTCGTATGAACTATTACGCACTAACACAAGTTCGTAATCTGATTAATAATGTGATTTCGCCATTTTTGGTTGTGGGCTTACTTGAAGACATTGACGGTAATCCTTATTCTATGATGATAGATGAAAGTACGTCCAGTGACACCAAGAAATTATTGTTCATCATAGTGACTTACTTTAGCCAAGACACGAAAAAGATCATATAAAGATTTTTTCGGACTGCTGGAAACAGAAGGTGCTGATTCTGGATTTTAACTAATACATTTAAAAACAGCTATGTACAGATCATCTGGATTTAAATAAGTTGATAGGTATTAGTGAGAACAGCACTAATGTTATGGCAGGAGAGAATCATACGTTCTCTTCAATTATGAAAGAGTCTCTGCCTTGTGTTACTACTGTCACATGTGTGTCGCATTCATTGCATCTTGCCGCACAAAGTCTTTCCAAAGTATTACTTTTGCATGCAGAGGGCACTGTTACAGAAGTTCACAACCGGTTTTCGTGCAGTATCAAGCGGTAAACCGAATATTCTCTGCTGCATGCAACACTGGCCGGAAAGAAATCGCTCAAAATAGACAAGTTGTAAGGAAAACGATGGCTGACCTGCATAGGAACCATTACTAAAAGTCTGGGCCAATCGTATGCTTTAGAGTTTCACCTTAAGATGGCTAAGGATAAAGAAAGGTGATGCTCTGCTGGACAATTGCATCTTACGCTTTTATCAAAACCCAAGCAATTATATCTTCTATTTTCGAAACACTCTCTGAAAACAATCACTGATTGTGATCACATGTTTCAGGCAGATAATGTCGAACTTCTGAAGGTATTATCAGAACTATATAGTTCACTATATTGTTTCTTGCTGAACCATCTGACAATTTTAGTCCCCCCAGAGGGTTTAAATACTGTCAAGAGACAAGATTTTAAAAGTCTAGTTTCAAAAATTATGTGATGCATATTGAATGTATCACCTAAGAATTTGTTTGAATGAAGCGACAGGTGGTATCAACCAAAATGATTCAACCATTATAAAAGAACTGTGTGTATCGCTTCTTGGCCGATAATTCCACGAAATTCAGAAGAGAATTCCCAAATATACAAAGCTCTTGGAAAAAATTTCCTGTTTCTCACCCGACTGGGGTACTAGCCAAGTCCAGCTCGATGTGGGGGATATAATGGTCAGTTTTAAAGAATTGCTTGGAGACGACAATATTGACAGCACTTTGGATGAATGACGAGATCCCCCATTCCAACAATGGAAAAGTTAATTCAACAGCAGAGATATTCTGAGGCCAAATGATGGTCTTTGGAGATGCTGCAGAACAGCGGAAATTCTCGACTATCAACAAGCCTGCCATGAAAGTGCGGTACAGTCTGAAAAATGGAGGATTTAATAAATTCGAGCCAAGCCCTAAAATGATTACTAAATTTAAACTACAGGATGTGCTCACAGCTACATACTTAATCAATAGAATCCCAACTGTCAATCAAAGTGTCACACCTGCAGAGAAGTGGTTTGGGAAAAGACCAGATCTGTCAAGACTTCAAACTTTTGGATCAAGAGTTTTTGCCAAAAATTTAGGCTATTTGAAGAAACTAGATGTAAGAATGCACCAAATGGCTACAGACGGTTTGATGCAGAAAGAAGAAATATTGATGTGTCAGGAAATGTTGAATTTGAGCAGAACGTGACAAAAGAAACTCTACAGAAAAATCTTGTTATTGGTGAACTATTAAATGATACTAGCAATCAAGAAAATGAAATAGAAGACCATGAAAATCAAGAAGACAATCAAGAAGTAATAACATGCAATGAAGACACAAGAAACTACAACATTAGGAAAATAACTAGTTTGAAAAAACCTGTAAAATATAATGATTATGAAACAGCTTTAGTTACCTATGAAGAATGTGTGAGTGGTCCAGACAAAGAAAATTGGTTAAATTGAAGAAGAAAAGTCATCTCTTCAACAGAATAAAACAGGGAAGTTGGTTAGTCCAGAGGAAGCAAAAAAAAATGGTTAAAAGCAACTGAAGAAGAAAAGAGATCTCTTCAACAGAATGAAACATGGAAGTTGGTTAGTCCAGAGGATGCAAAAGGGAAAGAAATCTGAACAAGCAAATGGATCTTCAAAGTCAAAGACGATAGATGATATAAGGCCAGACTAGTTATCACAGACTGTTAACAAGAAAAGGATATAGATTTCACGGAATTATTCAGCCCAGTAGTAGATATATGTTCATTGAGACTGTTGTTTGCGCTGGCAGTAGAGAAAAATTTCCATATGATACTGTTTGATGTCAAAATAGCATTTTTTCTATGGGAAACTGGATGAAGAAATTTTTATGAAGGTACATGAAGGATACAAAGAAGCTGGAAAAATCTGCGTTTTGAAGAAAGCTCTGTATGGACTTAAACAACTCCATCCAGATGAAATAAAATGTTGACAGATTTCCTAAAATCAGAAGGACTCCTTCAATTGAAATGATGTCGATATCATGTTGCTTCTGGCATAATAAACATGGTCATACTGATTATATTATTGTTTTATTCCAATATAAAAGATAATAAACGCCATTGGAAATGGTACAATAACTGCAGTAGATGTCACAGTTTCATTCAGTGTAACATATAACATAACATCTTTACGATAATGTACCAGTCTACTACAATCATTTTCACAAGAAAGTGTACGCCATAATTTTAAATGTAACGTCCGCAGCGACATCTCTCGTAGTGGTCTAGAATCTGTAATCAATGCGCTTTTGCACTGTGTATAAATAAACAGTGTGAGACTTGAATGTTTGTTTTGATGGTTGCAGTTTAAAATGAGTGCAAAATATCTGAAGCGTCACAAGGCAGTCTTCCTTGTAAATCATCCAAATGGACCAAAGCTTTCATATGGAGCCGCTGATAAAATTCTTAGAAAGTCAGAGACGTTCGTTGCGAAGTGGGTCAAACGATATTTAGAAGTTGGAAACGTGGATGGTTTACCGGAGAGAGGGCTAAGTGCCAAGCTACAATCGACAATGGCGGCGACTGGATTAATTATTATGTAATTTTGTAATTATTAATTACATGTATTTTCATGTAAACATATATTTATAATAGTGTTTTTTATTTCGTACTGGTAACGGCGTACACTTCCTTGTGGAACTGTTGTCTAATTTTTATGACAGAGGAAATTTATATTTTATGTTGGTATACGCGTAATAAATTTAAATTACTCAGCCATGATTGTAATTTTTGTCACTCACTAAGCCACATAGTAGCTGTCTTATGTATTTCTAAACTTATTATGCTGTCTAATGGTAAATCACTAGAACAACAAGGAAAACACGAAGAAAGCAAACTTAGTGCCCCTAGAGTAAGGTCATTATTTTCTGTTCAGACGGTGTGTTTTTATCTACAAATTAAAAATGTTAGTTTATGTGCTAAAATATTTTGATATGTACGGCAATTTTACAGCCTTGAATACGTAATTCCACCGCTTCAAGATGACTGATAAGAAATAATAGTGTAGAGGAATTGATAGGTTTAAGATATTTTGGGAAAATTTGCCGAAATGGTATGTTTTTGGAGAATGAATTTTGAAAAGTCAGTCTGGACACTGAAGCTACGCGATCCTGACAGCGTGGGGTTCACATCATGTTCCACATATCCTGCGCAGATAAAATGCCTCCGACTACATTGATACCAAACCTTTTCATCTTCCACATTGTTGTGCATTCGAGCATCGGATATTATCCTAGGAAAATGTGGACTCTCTTCTACTTGTAGTGCGGAAAGTAGGTTTTGTGAGTTTAAGGATAAATGAGGGATAAAACAGAACACCAAAAGACATTACAGAATATAATAACCACAATTGTAAAAATATGTAGGCCGACAAAGACAGCAATTCGAAATATGAGGATGGTAAATGTTATTAAAAATAACCTCAATGGAACATTTTTGATGTTTTAGAAGCTGTAATTTATATTCGAGGTGGCAGTCGACATTTACAGCCGGCCATGCTGTGTTTGCACCGTTTCGAGATACAGTGCCGCCCATGTACCAGCGGCCTCATTCATAGAAGATGCTGTACACACGTATGTCTAGTTTTAGTGGGTCTTTCGCAGAACCAAAGTACTTTTTCGTCTTAGGCGGTGATCCGCAGACAGTTTCTATGTTGGATTTTTCTAGCAGTCTCGCTGTTTTAGTTGAGAGCAGTCCCAATTAAAGAAGGAAGCGAGCCTCTTGTTTTCTTCCTCATCGTCCCAGTTTGCTGCATCTTTTCACAGGCTGAATGTCCTATTAATCTGTACTTAATTGTATCCATTTTTATTCACGTGTTTCATTTCGGATGGGAGCCTATCCTTATCGGATATGATGTTCATCCTGTAGTCCTGTGTACCAGCCTGGTTAGCACTCAATGTCTGACATGACGGCAACTCGTTGCATACAGGTGCAGGTTTATGTGGGCTTAGTGTACCATCATTTCTATTAGTAAGTCCGACAAAGGAAGACAGCCATTCTCGTCCATATTCATAGTGAATGAAAAGTTTTAATACACGTTCTTAAGGTGGTGCAGAAACGCATTCAGCGCCTGTTTACAGTGCTCCCACATTACGAACGTTGAAAGGTGCGGAGCAAGTAAAATACAATGTTTACTATGTGTGCTTAAAAAAAAGAATAGTGCTTAACATTTAAGAGTTTATATAAAAATAAAATATATCTGTAAGTTAGGTTGACATAGCAACATATCAAGTGCATATAGTGTTTTTTTTTTTTTGTCTTACTTTGTGTCTAGACCAGAGGAAGCAAAAGGGAAAGAAATCTTAACAAGCAAATGGATCTTTAAGGTCAAATATGATGGACGATATAAGGCCAGACTAGTTATCACAGATTTTTAACAAGAAAAGGATATAGATTTCAAGGAATTATTCAGCCCAGTAGTAGATATATGTTCATTGAGACTGTTGTTTGCGCTGGCAGCAGAGAAAAATTTCCATATGATACTGTTTGATGTCAAAATAGCATTTCTCTATGGGAAACTGGATGAAGAAATTTTTATGAAGGTACCTGAAGAATACAAAGAAGCTGGAAAAATGTGCATTTGGAAGAAAGCTCTGTATGGACTTAAACAAGCCCCATCCAGATGGAATAAAACTTTGACCGATTTCCTAAAATCAGAAGGACTAATTCATTTAAAATCAGATCAGTGCATATTTACAACTGAAGAAATGTACATGGCTATACATGTTGATGATGGAATCATAATAGGAAAAGACTTGGAAAAAATTGAAAATATACTAAAGAAACTTAAGAAGAAATTTGAAATGGTTGTGGTAGAAAATCCAGATATGTACTTAGGGATGCAACTAATGAAGACAGAGGATGGAATATTTTTACACCAAGAACAGTATGCAAAGGAAGTATGAGGAAAATTCAATATGATTGACTGTAAGGCCATGAAGACTCCATTAGTACCAGAGGGAAAGACAAATGAAGAAAATCAAGAAAACGAAGACAATGAATTTGCATATCGTGAAGTCATTAGAAGCCTTCTTTATTTGTCATGTAAATCCAGACCAGATCTTGGATTTACAGTAAATTATGAGAGCCACTTCACAGAAGACCCCAAGAAAAGGGATTACAAAAATGTAAAAAGAACTCTTAGATATCTACAAGGTTCCAAGAATTTGGTCTTTTCTGTAAGAAAAAAGAAAGTGAAGAACATGACAATATTCATCTAAATGTTTATTGTGATGCCAATTACGCACAAGATTTAAGAGACAGAAAAAGTACAAGTGCATACATAGTTCTTTATAATGGTGCTCCCATTAGTTGGTGTTCCAAGAAGCAAAGTGTGAAGGTACTTCATTAACTGCAGCAGAATACATTTCATCAGCAGAATGCACCAAAGAAATAAAACACATCAATACCCTAATACGAGAGTTAACCAGAAGAAAAGTGAAAGTCTTTCTTCATGTATACAATCAAAGTGCTATCCAAATGATCAAACCAGGACAGTTGGTTAGACGAAGCAAACATATAGATGTAAAATTTCACTATGTTAGCGAACAATACAGAGAAGGTTTGTTCGAGATTAAATATTGTAATACAGAAGAACAATTAGCAGACATACTGATCAAAACTCTACAAATATCAAAGTTAGAGAAATTTAGAAATGCTATTATGAAACAATTACCATAATTGTGTGATAACTAAATTTGTGACGGTTGTGATTTAGAGTCATTAAAAACAAACACTGTATTTTAAGGGGGGATGTTTAAAGATGCAGTACAAGTAAAATACAATCTTTACTGTGTTTGCTTAAAAAAAAAAGAATTGTGCTTAACATCTAAGAGTTTATATAAAAATAAAATATATCTGTAAGGTAGGTTGACATAGCAACATATCAAGTGTGTGTAGTGTTTTTTTTTACTTTGTGTCTATATATGTGTGTTATTACATACACATAAAGTTACAATAAAATTAAGATAAAATCAAAGCAACGAAAGTATCGTCAACATATCGGAACAAGTACATGGGTTTCTGGCGAGCGGTTTGATGTTCCACATCTTCAAAGCGTTCTATGTAGAAATCTGCAGTCCCAGGAGGCAGTGGAAATCCATTCCATAGCCACTCTATCCATCTATTCATAAAACTCTAAGTTGCACATTAAGTAGGTGGTCGTCAGTGCATGTTCAAAAAATTTAACAATCTGCGGCTCGAAATGTACGATAAGAAGCTCTAAGGAGTCTTGGTGAGGTACTTTCGTGAAGACCAACGTAACGTCGAGGCTCATGAGCGGGATGTCCCTTTGCAGTGGCTGGTCTTTAAGTATTTTCACGAAATTGGACGAGTTATTCACGTGCTGACTTGCATTCTCCCTGGAAGTTTTAGAAGTGTCACCATATATCTGATCAGTGCACAACTGTGTGAGTTAATGGTGTCAAAATTTGAGCGTAGAGGCACCCCTTCCTTGTGCATTTTGGGAACTCCATATAAGAGTGGTCGCGCTGGCGTCCTGGGAAACAGCCACTTCTTCAGTTCCTCTGGTAGATTTGAGTTCTTCAAGAGAGGCACCGCTTTCCTGGCCATCGTAAAGGTTGGATTGTTCTTGTGCTTCCTGTAGGTCGGGTCCTGTAACAGCGACCGACTTTTATGCTGGTGGAAGTCGGTACGTATCAGTACTGTCACATTCCCTTTGTCTACTGGAAGGACCAGGCACTCCGCCCGGTTCCAAGAACATTTTGCCAACAATTTATCAGTTGCGTTATTGTATGGTTATCAGAGGATGTTTCAGTTACAGTGAATACCTTCGCTAAAAGCATCCATTTTGTTTCCCATTTTTCATTAGAGTTTTCCATTTTCCTTTATTTTATTACATGATACATTTATTTAAATTTGCTTAAATTTCACAACTCATTCACATTTCTTTAAGGATTGTTACCAAAAGCACTCTGTGAATAATTTGTCACACTATTCAATTGTTTTTGTTTTTGTTTTAATTCTGTTTTCTTTAAAGGATTTCTATTCTGTTTAATATTGACCTGCTACTCACAATTACATTTCTGTTCATGTATAGTTGTAAAGATGTTATGTTGTATTGATTTAATATTAATAAATAAATAAATAAATAAATCACAAAAAACGCGTCCTTTGAGCGCATAATTTTTGGAAGTCGGATTGGCGATCACGCTAACCTGACGAAATTTAATAATAAAAAAAAAGTGTGTACTGGTAGGACCCTTGTCATATGCATGTGGCATGCGAGCAGGGTACGCGAAGCGAATTCTTGTCAGCTGTGTGTGAAACCACTGTGTTCCCTCAAGTAGGCCATGCCCACTTGTCATAATATCCGTTCGGTCTTCTTCGATTTCAGTGGGTGCCGACGTTCCGCGTACCATAGTAGGACGTTCTCATGTCGGCACTGTCGAAATAAAGCCAATGTGATGAGAAGCTAGGCTTTTCTAGAACATTATTTCTGCAGCTATTTAAAGCTGAAGCACATTCCCTCCCCCGTAGAGGTGTCAAGGTGCGAATGTAGACTTCCTCGGCGTATACTATTGACGAAATGCTCTCGGATTTCCAGTTGGATGGCAGTGTTAAAATACCGCTACGTTTCGATACTAGCCGTCGCGGTCAGGTGCAGGGAGCCCATCGCCAGTCTCACGACATCCGCAATATCTCGACATTTGGCCAGAAGACAGATGAATATGACGCCCTTCGAAACATCATGTATTTTAACATTGTCACCCTGCTGGAACCTTATGAGCTTTTCATCAGCAGTGTACACCGAGGAAATCTACGTTCTCACTTGCCATCATATTCGAAAATCACATCTACAAAGTTTCAAATGCGCACTAGAAGAAATTTCTTTCCGTAATTGCATAATGCGACTGTTTAACCTGAAGTACGAGGGATATTCGTAAATTAACCTCTGACTGGACATATATACAGGGCGTTACAAAAAGGTACGTCAAACTTTCAGGAAACATTCCTCACACACAAAGAAAGACAATATGTTATGTGGATATGTGTCCGGAAACGCTTACTTTCCATGTTATAGCTCATTTTATTACTTCTCTTCAAATCACATTAATCATGGAATGGAAACACACAGCAACAGAACGTACCAGCGTGACTTCAAACACTTTGTTACAGGAAATGTTCAAAATGTCCTCCGTTAGCGAGGGTACATGCATCCACCCTCCGTCGCATGGAATCCCTGATGCGCTGATGCAGCCCTGGAGAATGGCGTATTGTACCACAGCCGTCTACAATACGAGCACGAAGAGTCTCTACTTTTGGTACCGGGGTTGCGTAGACAAGAGCTTTCAAATGTCCCCATAAATGAAAGTCAAGAGGGTTGAGGTCAGGAGAGCGTGGAGGCCATGGAATTGGTCCGCCTCTACCAATCCATCGGTTACCGAATCTGTTGTTGAGAAGCGTACGAACACTTCGACTGAAATATGCAGGAGCTCCGCCGTGCATGAACCACATGTTGTGTCGTACTTGTAAAGGCACATGTCTAGCAGCACAGGTAGAGTATCACGTATGAACTCATGATAACGTGCTCCTTTGAGCGTAGGTGGAAGAACATGGGGCCCAATCAAGACATCACCAACAATGCCTGCCCAAACGTTCACAGAAAACCTGTGTTGATGACGTGATTGCACAATTGCGTGCGGATTCTCGTCAGCCCACACATGTTGATTGTGAAAATTTACAATTTGATCACGTTGGAATGAAGCCTCATCCGTAAAGAGAACATTTTCACTGAAATGAGGATTGACACATTGTTGGATGAACCATTCGCAGAAGTGTACCCGTGGAGGCCAATCAGCTGCTGATAGTGCCTGCACACGCTGTACATGGTACGGAAACAACTGGTTCTCCCATAGCACTCTCCATACAGTGACGTGGTCAACGTTACCTTGTGCAGCAGCAACTTCTCTGACGCTGACATTAGGGTTATAGTCAACTGCACGAAGAATTGCCTCGTCCATTGTAGGTGTCCTCGTCATTCTAGGTCTTCCCCAGTCGCGAGTCATAGGCTAGAATGTTCCGTGCTCCCTACGACGCCGATCAATTGCTTCGAACGTCTTCCTGTCGGGACACCTTCGTTCTGGAAATCTGTCTCGATACAAACGTACCGCGCCACGGCTATTGCCCCGTGCTAAGCCATACATCAAATGGGCATCTGCCAACTCTGCATTTGTAGACATTGCACTGACTGCAAAACCACGTTCGTGATGAACACCTGTTGATGCTACGTACTGGTGTGCTTGATGCTAGTACTGTAGAGCCATGAGTCGCATGTCAACACAAGCACCGAAGTCAACATTACTTTCCTTCAATTGGGCCAACTGGCGGTGAATCGAGGAAGTACAGTACATGCTGACGAAATTAAAATGAGCTCTAACATGGAAATTAAGCGTTTCCGGACACATGTCCACATAACCTCTTTTCTTTATTTGTGTGTGAGGAATGTTTCCCGCGGTGGCCGTGCGGTTCTGGCGCTGCAGTCCGGAACCGCGGGACTGCTACGGTCACAGGTTCGAATCCTGCCTCGGGCATGGGTGTGTGTGATGTCCTTAGGTTAGTTCGGTTTAAGTAGTTTTAAGTTCTAGGGGACTTATGACCTAAGATGTTGAGTCCCATAGTGTTCAGAGCTATTTGAACCATTTTTTTTAGGAATGTTTCCTGAAAGTTTGGCCGTAAAAAAAAAAGTTTTTCAACACCTCTGTTCTCGGTTCCGAGAGTTCCGGAAACTGTACAGAAAATTGGAATAGAGATCAACATAAACATCATTTCCTCCCTTTTTATTGCTGATGAGAATCACACATTGGGTGTTGCACCACCATACAGCGAGACATTCAGAGGAGGTGGTCCAGATTGCTGTACACATCGGTACCTCTAATACCCAGTAGCTTGTCCTCTTGCATTGATGCATGCTGTATTCGTCGTGGCATACTATCCACAAGTTCATCAAGATCCCTGAGAGTGGTTGGTGGGTCACGTCGTCCATAAACAGCCCTTTTCATTCTATCCCACGCATGTTCGATAGGTTTGATGTCTGGAGAACATGCAGGCTACTCTAGTCGAGCAATGTCGTTAACCTGAAGGAAGTCATTCACAAGATGTGCACGATGGGGGCGCAAATTGTCGTCCATAAAGACGAATGCCTCGCTAACATGCTGCCGATACGGTTGCACTATTGGTCGGAGAATAGCATTCACGTATCGTACAGCCTTTACGGCGCCTTCCATGACCACCAGCGGCTTACGTCTGCCCCACATAATGCCACCCCAAAACATCAGGGAAACTCCACCTTGCTGCACTCGCTGGACAGTGTGCCTAAGGCGTTCAGCCAGACCGGGATGCCTCCAAACATGTCTCCGACGATTTTCTGGCTGAAGGCATATGCGACACTTTCAAGACACTGTCCATTCCGTTCAACTGATCTTGCAAGCCCTTTGCTGTCTCTGACAGAATTACAATGTCATCGGCGAATCTAAAAGTTTTTATTTCTTCTCCATGGATTTTGATGCGTACACCGAACTTTCCTTTTGTTTCTTTTACTGCTTGCTCAATATACAGATGGAGTAGCATTGAGGAGAGGCTACAACTCTGTCTCACTCCCTTCCCAACCACTGCTTCCCTTTCATGTCCCTCGATTCTTATAACTGCCATCTGGTTTCTGTACAAATTGTAAATAGCCTTTCGCTCCCTGTATTTTACCCCTGCCACCTTCAGAATTTGAAAGAGAGTATTCCAGTCAACATTGTCAAAAGCTTTCTCTAAGTCTACAAATGCTAGAAACGAAGGTTTGTCTTTCCTTAATCTTTCTTCTAAGATAAGTCGTAGGGTCAGTATTGCCTCACGTGTTCCAACATTTCTACGGAATCCAAACTGATCTTCCCCGACATCGGCTTCTACCAGTTTTTCCATTCGTCTGTAAAGAACTGCAGCTGTGATTTATTAAATTGGTAGTTCGGTAATTTTCATATCTGTCAACACCTGTTTTCTTTCGGATTGGATTTATTATATTCTTCTTGAAGTCTGAGGGTATTTCACCTGTCTCATACATCTTGCTCACCAGATGGTAGAGCTTTGTCAGGACTGGCTCTCCCAAGGCTGTCAGTAGTTCTAATGGAATGTTGTCTACTCCCGGGACCTTGTTTCGACTTAGGTCTTTCAGTGCTCTGTCAGACTCTTCACGCAGAATCATATCTCCCATTTCATCTTCATCTACATCCTCTTCCATTTCCATAATATTGTCCTCAAGAACATCGCCCCTGTATAGACCCTCTATATACTCCTTCTACCTTTCTGCTTTCCCTTCTTTGCTTAGAATAATAATAATAATAATAATAATAATAGTGACACTAGTATTAATACTGCTACCACTAATAATATTAAAAATAATGACACTAGTACTACTACTAATAATAATAATAACAGTAAAATGCATTATAATGATATAGATTACCTTAGCACATCTGAAGCCTTGCTTAGTTTTATCTGAAGCGGAATGCATGGAGGACTGAAATGACAATGACAACGACTGTTAGGAAAGAGTAAAATACAAATACAGAACTCTGCCGACAAGGGGCAGGGAAAAGTTCTGGGGGAAGGGGACTTTACGTTGCTCTAATGACCTAGATGTCGGGGAACGTATTCTCTAATCGTCTGTCTTCCGGCATGAATCTTATAACACTGTATAAAAGAGAGGGTATTATAAATGAGCCTTATTTTTAATCCTGTAGGATTGCACTGGTACATGATACTGCTCGAGACAAGTAATTCGTACTTGACATGACACAGACAGTCGTTTAAATGCCGATTTTCCTTCTACTTCGTAGCTATAAGTGATGTTATTAACACAAAAGCAATTTTCATGCAACAGACAGTAAAGAACATCACACTTTCAGCTGAAATTCATGTTGTTGTTGTTGTTGTTGTGGTGGTGGTGGTCTTCAGTCCTGAGACTGGTTTGATGCAGCTCTCCATGATGCTCTGTCCTGTGCAAGGTTCTTTATCTCCCAGTACCTACTGCAACCTACATCCTTCTGAATCTGCTTAGTGTATTCCTCTCTTGGTCTCCCTCTACGATTTTTACCCCCCACACTGCCCTCCAATACTAAATTGGTGATCCCTTGATGCCTCAGAATATGCCCTACCAACCGATCCCTTCTTCTAATCAAGTTGTGCCACAAACTCCTCTTCTCCCCAATTCTATTCAGTACCTCCTCATTAGTTATGTGATCTACCCATCTAATCTTCAGCATTCTTCTGTAGCACCACATTTCGAAAGCTTCTATTCTCTTCTTGTCTAAACTATTTATCGTCCACGTTTCACTTCCATATATAGCTGCACTCCATACAAATACTTTCAGAAAAGACTTCCTCACACTTAAATCTATACACGATGTTAACAAATTTATATTCTTCAGAAACGCCTTCCTTGCCATTGCCAGTCTACTTTTTATATCCTCTCTACTTCGGCTATCATCAGTTATTTTGCTCCCCAAATAGCAAAACTCATTTACTACTTTAAGCGTCTCATTTCCTAATCTAATACCCTCAGCATCACCCGATTGAATTCGACTACATTCCATTATTCTCATTATCATATTATCTCTATTTCCAATATTACCTAACCTTTAATGCGCTGCTCCCAAGTACAAATTTATGATTGCCATAACTAAATCTGTTGTTACAAATTTCATGAATGCGGAGTTCTTAATCTTGCTGGCTATTGAATTCGTTTACGTTACCATTATCATGAGAGGGATAACTGATACCAACGTAAATTCAGTTTACAATGAAGACCTTATTTACATTCACAGACTTATTCCATTGGCAAGAATTTCGTTGGAAAGATAAGTGGTACAGTGATTTAGGAAACTGTCTTAAAAATCGAACATCATTTCACGTGAATGATTTAGTCACTTCTATATTAGCCATGTTTAGAACAGGCAGTGACAATAAGAAATAATAATTTTTCGCTCTGAAGGAATAATTTTCAACTAGTGATCTGCACATTCCTTGCCCCACTTGATTTACATTTCGTGATTATGTTGAGCAATTCAGTTTAGAGGCTATTAAATTCATTTTTGGTTAAATATGGCTGTATGCTGACCATTTAAAGATAAGTTTAAATAACAGAGATTGTTTTTGCTTTAATAACAGAAATAGGTATGTAATACTTTTGCACTTAATAAGCTTCTAGTTTGTAAATAAATATTCTTCAACAAAACACGAGGTGTTGCCCTGAGGGAACTTTTTCACCTTACTTTCGATTTTAGTTTCCATATCTCTCAGACATTTCATGCAACTTGGTAAGCGAGCAAAGATTTAGGTAGCAGTATCACTCATCCCTTTCTGAACTAATGTCAGTTTTAATGTAGGGTAATGAACGTCTTTTTTTTATAGTACTGCAGTTATGCACCTAATTACGCCTACCAAGCCCTAAATGATTATTTACGATGAATTTCCATTGAATAATATTCACTGTGATACTGTTACTGAAACTTCTTAAACATTTATGTAGAAGAGTTCGTGGGCGAGCACCACACATTAGTCTTATGACAGGGTATTGTGTCATGAAAATTTACTTTTGTAGAGATGAGTAACTCCAGAATGTCACTAAATTTTACTTCTCACATTAGAGTAAACACAGAGGAACACATCCCTGTATTTCTTGCTTGTATTTCAGGAAAAGAACGAAAATTAGTTGTCCGTGGCTTGTTCCATTGTAAATGTAAAATGCAGACGCGACCGTAAAGATTTACGATGTCTTTGAATTACAAATACCCGAGAATGAAACAGTGTACGTCAGCGTCTTTCATGATTTTCAATACGACATGTTATCACAAGCGAGTCGTCCCATAAATTGTTTTGTTTTGTCTACTCGAAACACACAGAAGGTTTAATTAGAGGACTCGACGTAACCCGTCAGAAGAAAGAACAATAGTCTGTAAAGGGTCCTGTCTTAAGGTCGTATATATGTTCCAAGGGCCGTTAACATGATTCAGCAGCGCAGAGCACGAAGTCGGCAGTGCCTCAGACAACGTGAATTAAAGAAACCACGGCATGACATACAGCGTGCTACATTGACACTAAATTTAATAATTGGACATGTATGTCATAGGACGACACTTTCAGCTAAGTGTTGTAGTGTAATAATTTTTCAGAATATGAAGGTTTTTTTTGTTGACTACATTCGTCTCAGAATTCCTTCTTAAATGCGAAATGATACAATTACGGTGCAAAAGATGGGGCCATATCACATAGAGCTTAAATATGCTTATTTCATCTAATCTTGTCCCTTAATAATTTCTTCCCCGCAGGATATTTCATCACAGCTTCAGCAACAACAAAATTTCATTTATCTGCAGAAATGATCTCTCAGAATAGGTACTATTGGAATATTATTTCACCATAAAAATAAAGAGAGAGCAATTTGAAGCTATAGCTTTAACCAGTTTCAGATTTACACATAAATATTTCTCTACCTTATGCACAGCCCTTGACGTTTTCTCTCAGGGCAAACTGTTTAAAAAAATTATCCGTATCTGAACTCTTTTCATATAGACATTCGTCACTTCTTGCGTTGTTTTATAATAATGCAATTCAAATGATTCTATTGGTTTTTTGTCACCCATTTTCCTTTGACCACATTTCATTCTTAAACGCTACCGCCTTTATAACACAGTGTGAGGAAGTTTTTCCATTGTTTAGGATCAATACCGAAACTAAAATTCCTATTTTTCCTTTATTTCTATTCTACTGGCTGAATGAGTTTTACTCGCACTGTGGACGCCAGTTTTCCATGCATCTTTATGGCAGCAAGCGCCATTTGGAGCTTCTTCCAATAGAAACACAGGTGATCAGAATTGAATGACAGCTGTGGCAGAAACGTAATGCAAGTTCATTGAGTTTTACAGCATCTTCTTTTCACCAACTATGTATATCGTGCACACTATGGTGCATCTACGACATAGACAACAACAGCTGCTTGCATAATTCAGGTTTTCTGGTGTAAGGAACAAAGCATTTGTTGGCACTTACACCCTGCATCTGGAAACGAGGAAGGGTCTTTAGCTGCAGTGCCATCCTCAGAACCGTGCGCAGTTGCTCGCGGATGTTTGTTTGTGTGTATTTGTATGTGTGTGTGTGTGTGTGTGTGTGTGAGAGAGAGAGAGAGAGAGAGAGAGAGAGAGACAGAGAGACAGAGAAAGAGAGAGAGAGAGAGAGAGAATAGCACGCACATACTGGCGCCATTGCTAAATAAGATGAATACTGTTACAAATTTGAAATGTCAGCTATCCTCAACCAGAAGGTTGGTTTGAGATTCAACGCTTAACTAAGCTTGGTCCTAAAGGAGATGGCACGCCCTCGCCTTCCTCCGACCTTGCACTGATTTACGTAGCAAATTAAAGAGGACCTAACGTGTAACGTTTACTTCGAAAACGGTGCAACTACCCATTTCTTCCCATTAAAAACTCAGTGCCAGAGATCAAAGAAGCGATAAACCACAGAAAAATTCTAAGGCCGACTGGGTGTCGATCGTCGGACTTTGAACTTTCCCACAGAGCCACGTACAAAACAAAACAAACACAAGAAAATATAAAATACAAAATCAATTAAAGTCGTACTCATTCTCTCCCATTATTATTCATATTCATCTGCAAAATCACGCTGTCAGTCAAATTACAAACAATGCTGATTTTTCAAAACTTTGAATGCACTAACACAGCAATGGCTGAAAAACGGCTTAAACTAGTGTGGCTGACTGATAAACAAGAACACTAGATAAACCAGCTACCCAGATGAAACTTTAAAAGCACATCTCGAATATTTTCGCCAGCAGGTTGGACAATTTTCAAAAATCTTAAAATTCGTACCACATTCCACTCTTCAGCACACTGAACCACGCGACGATCAGCACATTTTTTTCTTGGCTGTCATATACATAAATTTGTTTCCTAGTCTTTAAATGAGAAGAAGAGTGTTCTCCATGTTGTTGATGTGTTTCTCTATTGGTTACGTGCGCGGACCCTCCCGCCGGAGGTTCGAGTCCTCAATCAGGCATGGGTATATGTGCTGTTCTTAGAATAAGTTAGTTTAAGTAGTGTGTAAGTCTAGAGAACGATGACCTTAGCAGTTTGGTCCCTTAGGAATTCACCCGCATTTCTATTGGTTACGAGTTTGGTATGGACTGAAGACGGCTCAAGGTGTTGAAGTAGACGACAAACATTATAACAAATTGATATCTCATCTGCTCCACTCCCCTCGAGATCGCACGTAATTCTGCTCTGAATATTGTATATTCATTCGGTAAACAATATTGGAGGAACATCCAGGGAACACCACACTATTTTCAATTCAGTCCCACTGTATGGACGTATTTTTTAACATAAACATATAACTAATGTGCTCATTTAAAATTTTATAAAATGTAGGGTTATAATCATATCCAGAGGAGCAGTCACTCCCGTACTTCGGTAAAACTAAAACAGTTTTGGTCTTTTCGGTAACTAGGAGATAATCGGCTCTAACAATAGGTTTGAGGTGATATTTGTCTTACACAAACTACCTCCAGCTAGTGTTCAGAATGCATGCAGCTTCTTCCGTTGTTGAAGTTGGTATTTGTCCTACACCGACAGTATGTTCTTATTAGAGACGAAAATTTTACCACATTGAATTTACGAGACACTTAACGCTGGAGCACTATCGTTTGCAGTCATTTACGAGACACTTAACGCTTGAGCAATATCGTTTGCAGTCATTCGATGTGGTAAAAGTTACCCAAATACTGTTTTCGGTTTCAGGAGCGTGAATTGGACACAACACAACAAATCCAAAACAGTTTTCTATTGCCGATGAGACAGTGCCATCAGTTGGGCGCAACGTCACCTCGCTGAACATTGGTAAGAAAGTAAACGTACATCTAAATCTGTTTCTGCATCTATAATCTGTAGACCACTGTGAAGTACATTACAGTGGGCACTTTCCACTGTCCAACGTATTAAAATAGCTACCCGTTGCATACGGCTATGGAGCATTGGACGAATGACTGCTTAAAATGCTCTAAGTGTGCCATCTATTTCTTCTTTTTTCTGGCCTCATCCTGTATCTTCTCGTTGTCGGTCTGTTAACAATGATCTGGCAATTTTAGTGGTAGACGGTAGTCGAGTGCCTTTCCTGCGCCACCCCCCTTCTGGTCTAAGACGGGATTGTGTATCCCATCCGATGTGAAAGTGTGAGAACTATTTCAAAATGTTTGCCAATCTTATGACTGAGGCGGGATTCACTTAGTCGGACATGGGAAAACGCCTAAAAATCGAGTCCTGACTGGCCAACACACTGGCTCTTGTCGTCAATCTGCTTGGTGGAATCTATCCAGGACCGACGCTTCAACCCGAAGACCGGAAACGGCGTACGAACGCGCCGTGCTTCTGTGCGTGAAGAAATTAGTCTAATCTCGTCTTCGTGATACCTATGGGAACGATACGTAGGCAGCTGTAATATACTGCTAGACTCCGCACTTGATGGATTCTAAGGAAGCTATCGTGGGACAGTTGGCGCCCACTCCCAGTTGTCGAGCAGTTCATGTTTTTCAGCGATTCCGTAGTGGTTTCCCATGGTTCAAATAAAGCTATCACTAGTTGCGCCGGTCTTCTCTGTGAATGTTCAATATCCCCTGTTAGTCCTACATAATATGAATGACCACACATGAGTAATATTCTAACATTGGTCGCACGAGTGCTTTGTAGTTTTGTAGTTGGCTGTATTTTCCCGGTAACCTACTATGAACTGAATTATGCCACCTACTTTACCTACTGGTTCGAGAGAGACTATGTCATCATCCATTTCAGATCCCTACACATTGTAACACGTAGCTATTTTTATGAGTTGACTGATACCAGTTGTGACTCACTGATACGGTAGTCGTAGGATATTACATTTCTTTTCGTTTTATGAGACCATAATTTCACGTTTTTGAACACTTGAAGCAAGTTACCCACCTTTGCACCACATTGAAATCTTATCTAGATCTAACACATTATTTGTACAGCGTTTTTAAACAAAACTTCATTGCAGACAAGTGCATCATCTGTAAGAAAAGTCTGACTTTAATAGCAATATGGTGTGCAACCACAGTATACCACATGACCAGTAAGGATCCCAACACACTTCCCAAGCCGCGCTTCAAGTTACTTCTTCATCTGTTAATGAGCCCATTGCAATCACGTAGATGCAGTATTTCTCGATTTCCAGAAAGCATATGGCTCAGTACCACACCTATGCTTATTATCACAAGCACGATCGTTCAGGGTATCCGACGAAATATGTGACTGGACTGGAGATTTCTTGGTGGGAGGACGCAGCATGTCATCCTGGATGGAAAGTCATAGACAGATGTAGAAGTAACCTTGGGGAAGCGTTTTGGGTCCCTTACTCCATTTTGCATATTAAGGATCTTGCGGAAATATTAACAGTAACAATAGACTTTCGTAGACGAAGCAGTTATCTACAATCAAATACAGCTGAACGAAGCTGTACAAATATTCAGTCAGAATACTGAACTGTCAGGCTTTTGAAAACAAATGGAAACTATCCTGAGAAAGTCTATTAACAAAGTTTTAAGAAACGCCTTTAAGTGATAACTCCAGGAATATACTACCACCCCCTGCATGTCGCTCCCTTAGGAATCATGCGAATAAGATTAGATTTACTACACCACGCACAGAGGCGTTTAAACAATCATTATTCCTGCACTCCATACGTTAATGGAACAGGGAAAAGCCCTAACAATCGGTACAGTGGAGCGTACTCTCTGCCATGCACTACACAGCTGTTCGCTGAGAATAGATGTAGATATACCGTCCTGTCATGTATACAATAAATCCTCGGTTCAGTCATAAATATGGTTTGATACTCCATGTGATCGTACTTTCGTTAATAGGGGTAGGTATAGATGTCAAATGGCAACGGCCTTGCCGCAGTGGATACACCGGTTCCCGTGAGATCACCGAAGTTCAGCGCTGTCGGGCGTGGCCGGAACTTGGATGGGTGGCCATCCCACCGCCATGCGCTGTTGCCATTTTTCGGGGTGCACTCAGCCTCGTGATGCCAAATGAGGAGCTACTCGACCGAACAGTAGCGGCTCCGGTCAAAGAAAACCATCGTAACGACCGGGAGAGCGGTGTGCTGACCACATGCCCCTCCTATCCGCATCCTCAACTGAGGATGACACGGCGGTCGGATGGTCCCGATGGGCCACTTGTGGCCTGAAGACGGAGTGATAGATGTCAAATGTTTTTCATAAGTCAAGAAATAATACGTCTACCTGACTGCCATGATCCATGGCTATCATGATATGTGAGGACAGAACGAGCTGCGCTATGCATGACTGATGGTTTCTCAATCCATGCTGGTTGGCTTGAAGGACATGGTTTGGTGGAGATATTTCACTACGTTTGATATCAAAATACGTTCTAAAATTTTAAAACACATACACTAATTGATCAAAAGTATACATAAATGACCTAGTATATATAAATGACCTCGTATATATAAATGACCTAGTAGATAGTGTCGGAAGTTCCATGCGGCTTTTCGCGGATGACGCTATAGTATACAGAGAAGTTGCAGCATTAGAAAACTGTAGCGAAATGCAGGAAGATCTGCAGCGGATATGCACTTGGTGCAGGGAGTGGCAACTGACCCTTAACATAGGCAAATGTAATGTATTGCGAATACATAGAAAGAAGGATCCTTTGTTATATGATTATATGATAGCGGAACAAACACTGGTAGCAGTTACTTCTGTAAAATATCTGGGAGTATGCGTGCGGAACGATTTGAAGTGGAATGATCATATAAAATTAATTGTTGGTAAGGCGGGTACCAGGTTGAGATTCATTGGGAGAGTCCGTAGAAAATGTAGTCCATCAACAAAGGAGGTGGCTTACAAAACACTCGTTCGAACGATTTGAAGTGGAATGATCATATAAAATTAATTGTTGGTAAGGCGGGTACCAGGTTGAGATTCATTGGGAGAGTCCTTAGAAAATGTAGTCCATCAACAAAGGAGGTGGCTTACAAAACACTCGTTCGACCTATACTTGAGTATTGCTCATCAGTGTGGGATCCGTACCAGATCGGGTTGACGGAGGGGAGAGAGAAGATCCGAAGAAGAGCGGCGCGTTTCGTCACAGGGTTATTTGGTAACCGTGATAGCGTCACGGAGATGTTTAGCAAACTCAAGTGGCAGACTCTGCAAGAGAGGCGCTCTGCATCGCGGTGTAGCTTGCTCGCCAGGTTTCGAGAGGGTGCGTTTCTGGATGAGGTATCGAATATATTGCTTCCCCCTACTTATACCTCCCGAGGAGATCACAAATGTAAAATTAGAGAGATTCGAGCGCGCACGAAGGCTTTCAGACAGTCGTTCTTCCCGCGAACCATACGCGACTGGAACAGAAAAGGGAGGTAATGACAGTGGCACGTAAAGTACCCTCCGCCACACACCGTTGGGTGGCTTGCGGTGTATAAATGTAGATATAGATGCACAACCCCATAAACAAACGTTTTTCATATTAGGTGCATTGTGCTGCCGCCTACTGCCAGGTACTCCATACCAGCGACCGCAGTAGTCATTAGACATCTTGAGAGAGCAGAATCGGGCGCTCCGCGGAACTCACGGACTTCGAACGTGGTCTGGTGATTGGGTGTAACTTGTGTAATACGTCTGTACGTGAGGTTTCCACACTCCTAATCATCCCTAGGTCCACTGTTTCCGATGTGATAGTGAAGTGGAAACGTAAAGGGACACATACACCACAAAAGCGTGCAGGCCGACCTCGTCTGTTGGTTGATAGAGACCGCCGACAGTTGAAAAGGGTCGTAAAGTGTAATAGGCAGAATTGTAACCAGACCATCACACAGGAATTCCAAACTACATCGGGATACACTGCAAGTACTATGACAATTAGGCGGGAGGTGAGAAAACTTGGATTTTATGGTCGAGCGGCTGCTCGTAAGCCACACATCACGCCAGTAAATGCCAAACGACGCCTCGCTTGGTTTAAGGAGCGTAAACATTGGACGATTGAACAGTGGAAAAACGTTGTGTGCAGTGACGAATCACGGTACACAATGTGGCGATCCGATGGCAGTGTGTGGGTATGGTGAATGCCCGGTGAACGTCATAACGTCATCTGCCAGCGTGTGTAGTGCCAACAGTAAATTTCAGAGGCGGTGGTGTTATGGTGTGGTCGTGTTTTTCATTGCAGGGGCTTGCACCTCTTGTTGTTTTGGGTGGCACTATTACATCACCGGCCTACATTGATGTTTTAAGCACCTTCTTGCTTCCCACTGTTGAAGAGCAATTCGGGGATGGCGATTGCATCTTTCAACACGATCGAGCGCCTGTTCATAATGCACGGCCTGTGGCGGAGTGGTTACACAACAATAACATTCCTGTAATGGACTGGCCTGACCTGAATCCTACAGAATACCTTTGGGATGTTTTGGAACGCCGACTTCGTGCCAGGTCTCACTGACCGACATCGATACCTCTCCTTGATACCACTCCGTGAAGAATGGGCTGCCATTCCCCAAGAAACCTTCCAGCACCTGACTGAACGTATGCCTGCGAGAGTGGAAGCTGTCAAGGCTAAAGGTGGACCAACACCATACTGAATTCCAGTATTACCGATGGAGGGCGCCACGTAAGTTATTTTGAGCCAGGTGTCCGGATACTTTGGATCACATAGCGTAGGCATCTAAGATATTGGACGGTAGTTGTGGATCACCTATGCTTTCTTACAGATACTGAGTATAGTGTTTTCGTTCAGTGCATGTATGGTATGTTATGATTTAAAAATTCTGTACAGAACCTGATAGGGATCCCATCGTGCCCCGGACCCTTATCCAATTTTATAGATTTGAACTGTACGTCAACACTAGTAACGCTGATATCTGTATCACTTGTCTTTACACTGATGGAATAATTAAATTGAAACAGTACTCCTGAATTTTCCTTTGTAAAGGAACACATGGAAATGGAGTTCAGCATTTCTGCTTTTGGTTTGCTATGTGTTCTCAATTTCAGTTTCTGTCTGATCAATGGATGCCCGGACACTAATTCTGGTGACACCGACAGCCTTTACATGTAACAATTTTTTTTTTAGATTTTTCTAATAAGCCTTTCGACAAGAAATTACTGTCATAGTCACTGTAGGTTTCACACATTGTCCTTGTCACAGCCAGATGTGTTTCATATAGCACCTCTGTATCTATACACCTATGCTTTTTTTACACGTTATATGCAGTAGTCGCTGTTTCTTTGGGCACTGTATTTATTTACAAAGTCAGTATACCACGGAGGATCCCTGCATGCGATTCGCTGATCTTCGGTACGGCTTCCGGAATTTACAAGAAACAGATCATACACATATGCTACAAAACCTGTAGCGTATCATATGATTTTTTGAAAAGCCCAAACGATTATCAAGCGAGTTTATATAGTGGCTGAAGTAAGTGTTGAAGGCAGGCCGTCAACAGGCTAAGTGTGATTCCATCGTCAACTCAGCCGAGAGGTCAAATTCTTGGTCTGTAGGAAAACACGAGCTAAATTGTGGACTGTCTTTGATAATTGACCGTTTAATATTGAATCGTGTCATAAAGAGGCATTGCTTGCCGTTGTTACCAGCCTGATGCCTCAGACAGGAAATGTTACCTGTTTCATATCGTTGCATGACGAAGTGAAGACTGGCGACAGCAGAGAAGGAAAAAAAAAAAAATAGTGGCGTCATCGAATACAGTGCAGCAAAACCATGGCATTAAAGTACTCTACTTTTTTTTTCTTGTTCTATATGACCCAGGACTCAGCTTCAAATACAGTAGATCATTCACTAACGGGCTCGTGGAGTTGAAAATTTGCAGTATTGCTCTCAGGTGCTCTTTGGATTACCAAGATAACTCCAGTTCTCGTTTCGAAAACATTATTCGTAGTTAATAAGCAGCTACTAGATCTGTCAACATGTTTTTGACGGCATAAGAGGCACACTTGTTTCGCACAGGAATGCAGGTTCCGGCGCGTCGCGTCAGCTGAGGAAGGCTGACTGCTACGCCACGGCGCGCCGCGCTGTGAAGTGGGAGCCCGCACAAAGCGGACATTGTGCGGCCTCTCTCGGCCGGCCGGCGATAACGGGAAGTGCCGCCGTAAATTACCTGGCGTGCCTCCCCGCCACGCCGCGCCCAGCCGACTGAGGGTGGCCTTCGCGGCGCGCTCGCCATTGGCGGGTCCTGCCCTAGGGATGGCATTTTTAGGGTGCACCTCGTATCAAATTCCAGTGGCCCTGCGAAAGTGCTAAAAAGCCGCTGCATGTAATGTTGATCACGCAGAAATTACATACAAATACGAGTAAATTTACTTCGCCAGTCAACTTAAAACCGGTTTTACAATACCGATGGTTACACCACTCGTCCAAATGACTTTGACTGTAGTGCTTGTGCATTTAGTCAAACAGTTCAGAATCCTACGGTTAATTTGTTTGGCAAAGTGACTAGCCATGAGAAAGTGATTCGTATCAACGTAAATGTGAGAGAGAAAATATGATGTGCAATTTAAATGAATTGGATACTATTATATTTAAAATGTTTCCGACGTCTTTATTCCTTCATTCTTTATTCCTTCATTTTTACGTACACAGGAACGAAATTTTCTTTTTTTTTTAGTTTTCACAAACACTCAAAATGTAAGTTTTTGCTGCAGTGTCTTCAATAATTTAAAAAACAAGAAAATAAAACATAAAAAACAAGAGCAAGACTAACTTGAAAATAAAGTGGTACGATGTTAATAACAACGAGCAGTTATGAGTAGTTTTCATTCATGCAAACGTGCAGTTGAGACTCCGTATCATGGCTGAGGCGGTGTATTCATACAGTTATGAAGGTATAATTTCGTCTTTACATAGTAAATATATTTTTTTTCAATTCGTAGATAACTGAAGATCATTGTGCTTCATGATTAATTATAACGATGAAGAATATAGTTCTGAACCACTACCATACTGCATGCGCCACATAAGGAATATTAAGCTAAGTAACATGTCAATATGTTTTGACATAAATGTAAAATTAATAGATCAGGTTCCTACAGATAAATGAGTCAGAGAAAGGCATATTTTTTCCGCCATTATTACTTATTATATATGTGCCTAACACAGCAAGTTTACAACAGCCCTATTTTGCGTGCAAAATAATGGGTGTAAAGGACTAATTGGAAAGGAAAAATGCAAATGACACTGGTGGAAATTAATTTTGAAAAGGGGTAAAGTTAATCAAGAAAGTAAATGTGCGGCCGTTACGTTAACAATTAACTAGAGGTAATTAGATATTTGAGATTTGGGGGAAATTACGGACGCCAGTCCTAAGGACAATTACTATAGTAACTGAAAAAGAAAGGTTATTACACATATAATTATCACTAGAAGTGTGGCAACTGAAGGTTGACACGTGTAGTGTGAAAACTGAAAGTTTGTCAGAAGTAATAAATTTCGCTACACTCTGACTTAATTTAGCAAAAGAATTAATAAAACCGGAAAATCGCAAGTTAATTTAGTGACTGAAGTTAATAGTGAGCTTTCTTTCTGAAGCACATCGAAATTCAGTAAAATACGGTTAGTCTTGGACTACTTCAACAATCATTTCAAAAGCTACTTGAATCTACGCAATTTAGAAATAAGAGATTTAACTTTTAACTTGAATTAAATGATTCTGAACAATTAACAATAGTAAAATTAAGTACGTACCAAGCTGCGCTGCAGTCACAGGTAAGCTAAAATACGGTAACAAAACTCGCCTCTTAATTTGTGCTTGTGTAATCTAAATATTGTGGCCAGCTATGAATACTTTAACTGAACTTTGAAATTAAAGCATTGAAATCGAATTATAGTACTTTAATGCTGGCGTTTGAATTTCAACGACACTCGGGTTCATTCCGGAAAAGGAAGGGACCCTGCTTGGTAATGCAATTGGGACAATGAGCAACAAATGTTCACGCTAAGTTGCTGTAATTATAGTTACGAAAATGGTACAGTTTGAAAAGCTGAGGTCTGCCATACAGTTCTAAAACTTTACGTGCTTCCAGTCTTCCTTGTTGGTTGATTGAAGATTTGAAGCCGTCGATCGAGGAGGTGGCGACAGTCACTCATTGTCGGCCGTCGCTGTTGCAGAAGCTGGATGTTGGCGCGCCTTCTTCTCGACACGGTCACCAAGCGAAACGGGCTCTTGATGTGCGCCAGCTAATGCTTCCCGTCCGCGACACCGTGTCAGAAACTATCATCGCGAGTCGAGCGCAATTACATGCTGCCAAACCCCGAAAGCGCGGCAACTCGCGGGAGCGTCACACAACACACCTGCTCTACTGCACTACCCCAGCCAGACCCCCTCTGCTCAGCCCGCGCTCCACGCGGCAGAGTTAACACTACCAAAGATCCTACACACTTTGATTCTTCACACGACCTATCGACGTAATCGTTCGATAGCAGTCTTCCCTAGGCAAGACCCAGCGTAAAAATACAAATAATATTTACGAAACAAACCAATTATACATCGACATAAATGCATAAATATATACAAACAGTAAAACAATTACAATATATAAAGAGACAGAAATGTCATATCTTGAGGTAACAAAGCAAGGAAAAAAATAATAGTACAATAGATGGAAATAGGAGGATATGCATTTCCGGCGTTACAACTGCTACTCTGAAGAACAGAGTGGCACGTAAAAACGAAATGACGGTAATTTGAGCAGTGGCCGGTTCAAGAGAGTGCTGAAGCACTGCAACTACTGGCCCATGCCATGTAACTAAGTTCTCTGGGAAAAAAATATTTGTAACTCCCTTAAAAGAGCGCATTGATCGTTTAGGAACGTTGTTGATGTTTGCAACCATTAGCACGAGGCCACGTGATTTTCCACCACCACATAAGTCATGGCAGTGAGGAGGTCTGGATCTGCCAGCCGGTTGCGTGGATTTGAGAGCAGGAAAACGGGTCGTCGTGGAGACGTGAAGGATCGCAGAGAGGGGTTCTTGTGTTTGAACGAGCCCATCGTTAAAGAAGTTATTTTATTTGTTGGGATATCAGCGCATGTCCAACATGCCTAAAAGGAATTGTTTGCTGTCACGTATCACTCCACAAGACAGGAATCGGAGACTTGTGTCAGTTCTTGCCAGTACCAATCAGGTGCTAACTTGACACGAATTACTATTGTCAGTGAATGCAGGCCCATTTCAAACCGTTTCAGAGCGAATATTGTGAAGGAAACTGCATTCAGTAGCCATTTTCAGTCGGGTATCTCACAAAAACCATGGCTCACTGCAACGCATAAGCTGCACGTTTTCAATGTGCCTCAAACAATAGAAACTGGACATCAGCTGACTCGAGTCGTGTAGTATGGTCCGCTGACTCGAATTTTGCTTCCTTTCAGTTGATGCTTGGTGGTAAGTGCACTGACGCCCCCACAGCGCAGAGTATGTACCACAGGCAGGAGGTGATTCTGTGATGGCGAGTGTGTTGTAGACCGACCCAGTAGGTATCCCATGGCCGTTCTCGCACAAAGTGTGATACCGATGACCCACAGATAACGTTATCAATGACATCACTGACATGTCATGGGGTATCTCCGACTCCTCATCCCCATCGGACTAAGGTCACTCGCCCATTATATAAAATGATGGGAAATTCAAAAATTGGTGGGAAGTTCTAATTTGGTGTGGTTTTCCCTCACTATTATGGAAGTGAGGTTGTTGTCCTAACTATAAATTGACATGAAATTCAAAACTCTAAATGGCGCATTGTCATACCGTCTCACATGCAATACTGGCACAGGCTCTATGACACCAAAATCCAAGATGGCTGACATGCCTCTGTGATGTAAGCATACAAAATCGAGAATACTGGCACTGGCTCTATGACATCAGAATCCAAGTTCTGGAATACTGCCAATCTGATGTCAGATTTCCTGAGAAAAAGGGTGTTTGTATTGGTATAAGCTTGTCTGCTGGACAAAGGATAGCAATCTGCTGACCAACTAAACATGTTTCCCCAAGGTGCTATTCACTGAGATGTGTATAGTAACAGTTATGGTAATGGTACACTTATTCTTGGCAACTACATCATACAACATCATAAGCCTGCTTCTCCTCTAAGTTTGGGTCTTTCCACTTTATGTGTTTAACAACACATCATTATAGGAAAAGGGTCCTGTGAACACAACACCACCCTAGGGGGCAATATGCATGCAATAGCCACCACATGAGGGTTGGATCTGGTAGTGAACAGCTACCACACCATGCCATGAGGAAAGAGTTCTCTGCAATGTACGGAAAACTGTGCCTTATGACCCCACAGTCCAGCTGGCAGTGTACCACGCCCTACAGGCATCAGGGGTGAACTGCACACGTGAAGTGAAGTGCAGAAGCTCTGATTCACAGTGTAAGTATGCTGTTGTGACAGTTCTGAAGCCACAGTCTACATGACCTGAGTTATAATGATGGGAAACATGAAAAATAAAAAAAAGCACACTAGCAATTTAACCCACATGCTACACAGTCAAAATTCACATTGAAAATACTCAATAATCCACATATACAACCTGCTTGGAGATTGAAAAACCAAGAGATGCACATTCATCCACCTGGCGTTGGAAATTTATTTGGTCTCTCTGACTAAAAAAAAGTCAAAACATAGAAATCTAAATGTGGCAAATACGTAAGACAGAAACATAAATATACAATAAGTTTAAGGGGAGGGGGTCTTTTAATTCATCAATTTAATTAAGGAGCATATCAATTTGATATCAAAAGTGCACCAGAATCTGCTTTATTCCACTATTATCACATTTCAAGACCAAAAAATTAGCTACCATCACCAGCAGAGACGCTAAAGCCTCCAGCAATGCAGTCTCAATACAAGGAAAGCACTCACTTTCATAAATAGTACAAGGAAAGCGACAACTTTCATAAATACACTACAGTTGTATGAAGCATTTGGCCTGACACAGTTCCGCCTGGAGCAGTCACAGCTCCCTGCTGTTGACAGCAGGCTCTTGTGTCAGTCTGCCAGCCAGCAACAGTACACAATATATTTCGTATGTACAGTATAAAGGCTTCCAAAGTATACATAGTCGCTTCTCTAAGGCTGTTAGCTTAGCACAAGCGGTACGAAAATGTGTATCTTGGAATAAAATATAATATGATAATTCCATTGTTCCTTCCTTTACAATAGACAAGAGCACCCTACATCACATGAGTCAGGATATAAAAACAATTTCTAAAGCATTAAATAAAGTACTAAAATTAGTGAAATTTGTACCTGCTCAAGTGTAAAGCCAACTCCCTCCCTCCCCCCCCCCCCCCCCCTCCAAGTGTGGTCTTATGTTTGCTGCAACGATTTTACAGTGACAAAGTTGAATATTATGTTGAAATCAGTGAATATACTATACAATATAAACAATTTTCCATGTAAATCACAAAATTTCCACACCACAACTATCTCGCCCTACAGTGGTACATACAGCGTGGTCCATCTGAAGTTTCGGATGAGATTATCTCGAAAACTATACATCAGGTAAAAATAGTGGGTAAGACAAGTTTGTAAGCTCAAAGGGGAACATCAAACGATACTACACGTGACCTTCAGCCCCCGCCGCCTTGGGCGGGGTGTGAGGCAACTCTTAAATCTCAAATGGAAACACCCATTATTTATTGCAGATTTGGATCCTCCGTAAAAAAGTAATCAAGTTTTGTTTGAAACATTTTTTTAAACCATTGACAGATGGCGTTGAAATTGAGAAAAATTAAAATTGGGGAAGAGCTCCGATTTATTTAGAATGATCTGGCCAGGACGCATCAAATCGATCAAAATGTGCACCAATTCTTTCATTACGCCAAATTAAGCTATTTTTGTACAAAATGTATCCTACTCGCCACAGTTTTTGATGGAGAGAGGCAGAATGGCAGTAAAATCTTGTTTGAGAACTCTTCACAATTGCATTACTCACCCGACTGTTGCGCTACCGTGGCCATACTGCCAACTATGGCTCAGTACAAAGGTCAGTGCAATGCGATCAGACGTCACTTCACTTTCAGATTGTGAACCGTAAACATCAACTGACAAAAGTAAATTATTCTTTAGCGAAACATGGCTCATTATCCTCCTACAGAGACTGTTGATGTGATGATAATTTTACGTGAATGCCACAACAATTACGCTGCAGCTGTGCAATTGTATGCGGATCGTTTCCCAAACAGACCACATCCAACCCCGAAAACGTTATTCGAAATTGCACTCAACGAGCTCGAAATGGATACATGCACAGTCCACCTCGTCATCGCGAATACAATGAAAATTAAGCTCGTACCCTTACCATTCGCGCCTGTGTTCAAATCGATCCCGAAATTAGCAGTCGTGCGAGTCAGAGACAAACTGGAATACCGAAATCAACTGTTTTGAGGGTTTTGAAGGCACATAAATATCATGCGTATCATATCACACTGACACAGGCATAAACGCCGAAAGATATGCAAATACGCGTGCATTTCTGCCATGGGCCTTGGAAATGATAAGAGGTGACAATGATTTTTTTTAGATGCGTTATGTCACCGATGAAGCAACATTCAAAAACATTGGCGACTTAAATAGTCATGATTGTCATTATTGGTCCCCTGTCAATCCACACTGGTACAGACCCGTTGACAATCGACACAAATGGTCGTTAATGGGCTGGTGTGGAATTTTAAACGGTTACTTGATAGGACCGTATTTTTTTTTTTTTTTACCGAAATGTTACTGGGGAATCTTATTTACGACTTCTCCGCGATGATTTGTTGGAGCTAATGGAAGACGTTGATTTAAAAACTAGGCAACGAATGTGGTTCGAACAGGACAGAGCAGCTCCCCATTACGCTAAAAATGTGCGGAACGTTTTAAATTTACGGTACCCTCGTCGGTGAATAGGACGCGGTGGACTAATTCAGCAGTGGCCTCCACGTTCACCAGACCTAACATCTCCTGATTTTTTTCTTGTGTGGTTATTTAAAAAATATTGTTTATGAAAGACAGCCCACAAGCAGAAACGACATGGAGCAACGCATTCGACGAGCGTGTGCAGCCATACCACGGGATGTGCTGCTAAAAATTGTGTACAATTTTCGCAGAGGATGACTTTATGCATTGATGCATCATCATCATCATCATTTAAGACTGATTATGCCTTTCAGCGTCCAGTCTGGAGCATAGCCCCCCTTATACAGTTCCTCCATGATCCCCTATTCAGTGCTAACATTGATACCTCTTCTGATGTTAAACCTATTACTTCAAAATCATTCTTAACCGAATCCAGGTACCTTCTCCTCGGTCTGCCCCGACTCCTCCTACCCTCTACTGCTGAATTCATGAGTCTCTTGCGTAACCTTGCTTCTCCCATGCGTGTAACATGACCCCACCATCTGAGCCTGTTCGCCCTGACTGCTACATCTATAGAGTTCATTCCCAGTTTTTCTTTGATTTCCTCATTGTGGACACCCTCCTGCCATTGTTCCCATCTACTAGTACCTGCAATCATCCTAGCCACTTTCATATCCGTAACCTCAACCTTGTTGATAAAGTAACCTGAATCCACTCAGTTTTCGCTCCCATACAGCAAAGTTGGTCGAAAGATTGAACGGTGCACAGATAACTTAGTCTTGGGACTGACTTTGCATCTTTGCATTTGCATTGATGCAAATGGGGATAATTTCGAACAATTTCTTCGTGGCTAATTTAATTAATTCAGCACCCTGAATTGTGAGAGCAAGGAGACTCACACTAAAGAAGCACCCCAACATGTGAGAGGCACGGGGACTCACACTAATGAAGCACCCCATGAGAACATCACTCTACTATGTCCATGTCGTTGTTCCTGGATAACGCTAAAAGTAGGATACAGTACACTTTGTACAAAAATAGCTTAATTTGGCGAAATGAAAGAATTGTTGCAAATTTAGTATCGATTTGATGCGTCCTTCTCGGATCATTCTAAATAAATCGGAGTTCTTCCCCAATTTTAATTTTTCTCGATCTCAGCGCCATCTGTCAATGGTTTAAAAAACTGTTTCAGACTAAACTTGATTACTTTTTTATGGGGAATCCGAACCTGCAATTAAAAATGGGTGTTTCCATTTAAGATTTAAAAGTTGCCACTCACCCCACCCAAGGGGGCAGGGGCTGGATGTCACGTGTAGTATCATTTGATGTTCCCCATTGAACATACCAACTTGTCTTACCCACTATTTTTACTCGATGTATAGTTTTCGAGATAATCTCATCCGAAACTTCAGATAGTCCACCCTGTATAAATCAAAAAATCAAAAGTAATTACCCACCCATCAAATGACACATGACAGGAAGTACATAACAAAACTTCACATGAGGGTCCCATCTCACTATGTGTTTTGCACTGCATATTTAGCATCAGATGTCTCCATACGATTTCTAGATGGCGACAGGTGGCATACAGACAGAAATTCATTAAATTTACACATAAATTTTTGGCGATATCAATGAATAATGTATCGAAAGTAATGAAATTTCCATCTAAGGAAGTGTTAACTCCCTTTCCAGGTGTAGTCTTATGCTTTTAAAATGAATATTTTACCACAGAATTTTGCGTTGAAAACAGGAAATAACCACTGAATTATCACATCAAGGTGCCACAATTCTTCCATCATTCAGATAGAATGCGTAATATTCCTGAAAAGTTCGAGCAGAAATTATGTGAACGCTATCTAGCGCATTCTGGGTCTTACGGATGAACAGTGTGGGGCGAGTTCCACACAAAATTAATGTTTATAGAATGCATGATATTATTCTGTACCTAGAAAGGTGTAAGACGTGTACCACAATTGGACAGCCGATTAGCGCTACCGATTATGTGCATATATTCAATTCTTAGAAAATGGGAACGGCTACTTACTAGTGTGTTGGTCCACTTCTTTTCAATCCCAGTACAGTGTCACTATTCTGTGTTAATCAGCTAAACCAGAGAATTTCTATGTAAAATTAATCCGCTTTACCATTGGACAAATACACTGATGAACCAAATGTAGTTAACCACTCTGTGAATGACACATGACAGCAACCATGTAACAACTTCAAATCTTAAGTGTTCCCACCTTCATCATCAACGCTATGCTCTTGACATCAGGAGAGACTGATGACATACAGAAAATCGTTGAATGTATGTCGAATAACATGTATCAGTACTTTACACTGAATTATTATGTTCTGGTGTTCCAGTTTCTGCGACAGATCGAAAAACACAACAACTAGAAAACTGAGAGTTCCACACACATTTCTGATGACTACTGGTGATCGTGATACAACGGCATATTAATGTTTGCAAGATATCTAATTCTTCCATCCGCTTGTCCTGTACTTCACAAAGCCAAAGGACGACTCCACTCTACGATGATCGTAATAGTAACAGTTTGAAGCGTTTCATGCAGTTTTACATGTTTAGAGGTGCTACATCTCTCAAGTAAATGATGTTTCTCTATTTGGCTGTTGATACACCTTTCCGCTCTCTGGAAGCCTTGGCGTTCTACATCCAAACTTGAACAGTATGACAACACTACATCACAACACTCTCTCTCTCTCTCTCTCTCTCTCTCTCTTACACAAACAATAGAGCAGGACTGCATTGCTTTCTTGGACACACAAAACTTCACCCATCCTTCCTGCACAGGAAAAGTGCTGTAACAGTTCACACAGATGTGTGTAGCACTAGCGACTGTAATAATAGTAGTAGTGGTGGTAGTAGTAGTAGTTCTAGTAGTAGTAGTAGAAGAAGAAGAAGATTTAATAGATTCAAACGGTAGGTCTCATAGTGAATTTAGATTGCAATAAATTCTCAACTAAATGCGGGATTCTCAGCAACCTGTACTGCAGCGATCCACACTCTCTTTTGATGGCTGATGCCTTGGTGTGATAGAAATTTAATATTTATGTAGACAAAATTTTAAACTCCAACCAGCCCTCCTAATATCCAGGTTCACACTGCATTTTTAAGTGGTTCCTCCCAGAAATTGTAAGTATTTTACATTTTACATAGACATTTAACATTGCCAGCAAATTTCTATCCACTACTCATCCTAAACCGAGCGAGGTGGCGCAGTGGTTAGACACTGGACTCGCATTCGGGAGGACGACGGTTCAATCCCGCGTCCGGCCATCCTGATTTAGGTTTTCCGTGATTTCCCTAAATCGCTACAGGCAAATGCCGGGATGGTTCCTTTCAAAGGGCACGGCCGACTTGCTTCCCCGTCCTTCCCTAATCCGATGAGACCGATGACCTCGCTGTCTGGTCTCCTTCCCCGAAACAACCAACCAACCAACTACTCATCCTAAGCGTCCAGGCTTATTGGCCATTAAGTTCATCGACCCACCATCAAGCTGTTTCTCTACCACTGCACTCTCAAACATCACGTGGGGAAAATGAACACTTAAATCTTTGCAAGCGAGCTCTAATTTCTCCTATTTTATTATGACGATCATTTCTCACTGTGTAGTTGGGCACCATTAAAACATTTTCATACTCTGAGGAGAGAGTTGCTGATCGAAATTTCATGAGAAGATCCTACCACTTCTAAAAACGCATTTGTCTTAATGACTGCCACCTCAGCTCATTTATAATATCCGTGTCACTATCTCCCCTATTTCGCGATAATACAGAATGAGCTGTCCTTCTTTGGACCTTTTGAATGTCCTTTGTCAATCCTATCAGAAGTAGATCAAACAATCCTCAGCAATACTCTAGAAAAGGGCGGAGAACTGCAGTGTAAGGAGTCTATTTACTAGACCTGTCGCATTTTCTAAGTGCTCTGCCATTAAAAAAGTCTCTGATTTGCTTTCCCCACAACGTTATTTATAAGGTTGTTCCAGTTTAAGTTATTCGTAATAGTAATCCCTAAGTACGTGAATTTACAGCCTCTAGATTTATGAGATTTGTCGTTCAACCGAAATTTAGAGAATTCCTTTTGCTACTCATGTGGATTACTTCACACTTTTCAGCAGTCTCTTTAGAAGACCTGTTGCATTTTCTAAGTGTTCTGCCATTAAATCACACTCTTCTTTTTGCTTCCCCCCCTACATTATCTATATGATCATTCCAGTTTCAGTTATTCGTAATTACAATCTCTAAACTAAGTCAGCATGCAAACTAGCTCTCTGATGCAGCTCCCAATACATCAAAGCAGGACACAGAATTATTTCCGGACTTTCAGTTCCAAAACGTCCTACACCTGCACAACTCATCACGCCTCAGCTAAGTCATTACAGAGTGCTGTTGTTCGACACTACTTATCAACTGACTGCTAATGTGTCAAATCGAGTCGGAATTGGTTTACCACCTGACAGACTTTGAACTTATAGTGGCAAAAGAGAATGCCTGGCAGGACGGAAAGGTGTAGTTCAATGATATGCAGTGGGATCAACAGTGTAGCAATCTGAAATACATCGAGGATTTCAGATAACCAAGTACTATTCATTCCTTCAAGACATCAATATCTTAGGCAACGCAGCACTGCATACATTGTCAACATGTTTGAGTACAATATGATAAAGTTCACATCTCAAGACCCAATGCAATGTGTATATTTAAAACATCCAGAAGTCATGAATCTGTACAGTGCAATATGGATCACCAAGGAGAGATTCAGTCTATGGCGAAGGTATATAAAACCACTCTTTGATTATATTGTGGAGTACCTACTGGAATATGTAGTTCACAATGATGAGGAGTTAAATCTACGTAGAGGTGTGTGTATATGTGCTATACCTAAGTCTGATAGTATTAGTCTCATAAACAGAAATTTCAAACAAGTGAAGTTTACACAGGGCGTTCCTAAATCTACTAGTGCTCCAAATGGACTGCATAAAATACATGCTGAATTTAAAGCACATGAGAAACAGTTATTTGGAAAGTATAGCAGAGTGATGTAAAAAAAAGAGTGACGATGTTTTTTTTAGAGACACTGATTTATTCCTGACAGTTCATAAAGTAAATAAATTATAGTAAAAATGTATAAAAGTTGTATCAAAAATATATATAATAATAAAATTTTTTTACAATTTGTAACATTTTTTATTCCATTGTATGTGTATACCATGAAACTTAGCAGTTCAAATTTTCATACCATTCAGATGACAGTACACTTGAAACTTGAGGAGTAGCAGCTGTTACACACTCTTGAAGTTTAATATTATATGCGTCCCTTGCTGTAATTACTACATATTAGTTCTGACATATAGTATCCACAAAAAATCTTTTTCACAATATTTACTACATATATGACTTCTATGGCATTCATTCATTACAGGTGACAAAATTTTGAATAGTTCCTAAATATATCTATGGAAGTGACTATTTTCAGGGACACCTGTTTCCATGGACCAATACATGCAGCACAATAGGCAAAATGCCAAGCAGTTAATGTGTAAATTGTCTCACATTCTACTTCTTCTGCAAACTGCACTTTCTCTTCTTATTATTATTAGACAATGCAAAATGTGTATTCATGATTTAAAGCTTCTTAAATACACTCCAAAACCCAAGATAACAACACCACATATGATAGATGGTTGATCATATATAACAATCAGACGTAAGTCCCATACCATGTAATATGATGAATCACAATCATATATCACTGTAATTAAAGTATAAGCAGATGTACCACGAAAGGTGTCTGAGGCAGAAGTCATGGGGGTAAATGAGCACAGCGCAATGAAAATTGGAATAACTATTTTGGACTGTGTTCATGTCCTCAGGTCAGGGGTCTTGGATTCTGACATCACCAAAGACATCATGGGTTGCCATCTTCTAAACTTAGAGCCACATATGTTAATATCTATAGGGCGACATCATAGAAATACTGTTATCCTACTCAGTTATTTGCTGTGCTGGAAATTCACAAGTGAATAACACACTAGAACTTTATAGCAGAGATTACTTCTGAAGTTTTTTGACAGGTGAACTCTATAATGTTTCTACAGACAATTCCATCACATGCTGGATGGTTTTGCTGAAATGCATCAGGTTTCTGAATGTGAGTGCCCTGTATGGCATTACCATTGTTAATGTATATTTTCACTGTTCTTGGATGGTCCTTTAAATTGTAATCCTGTGACACTATCAGTGCTTGAGAGTCAAACATCACAGTTATTTGTGCTTAACTCTGATAAAACTGATATCATTCACAATCTGACAGCACTATTTCCATGCCAGGAAATCGTGAATTTTCATAAATTGACACAACATTCTATCTGATAAGAGTGTTACAACATGACATTTAACCCTTAACTGGAATCGTAGGTAATTTTGGACCTGCCGACAAAATTTCAGTTTCGCACGCGAGTGTGATCTCAGTACATTGTGAGGTGTACAAGGGACTGGGAGCTCGCTGCTTGAAATTTCAGAAGTGGAGGTAAGTGCCATCCCTGGGTCCAATTTGACACGCGATTCCAGTTACGGGATTTTTTTAGTCAGTGTATACTGACTTATTTTGTGGTGTTTCACTGAAAAAGAAATCTGTGAACTATTATTAGACGAAAATTATTCAGACACATAATCTTTAAGTGATTTTCAACCTTGTGATCAAGAGAACATAAGTAACGACGACATAAGTGATGATGAAAATACACAGCAAGAAATTTCTTCTGATTCAAGTAATTCATCGTCTGATGTTCAGTAGAGAAAGATAGCCAGCTGTCAAGTAGTGCATATTTTCGAGGTAAAAATCGATTCAAGTGGTCTGCTCATCCACCAGCTAGGTCCAGAGTCAGAAGCCACATCATCACTCACCTGCCTGGTCTCATCGGTACAGCTCATGAAAAACGGAACATGTCTCCAATTGAATCATGGTAGTTGCTGATATCAGATGAAATGATCCCACATATTTGTACTCACACTAATCAGAAAAAACAGAATAATCAGAAAAGTATAAAACTAATGCTACTTACACTAACCATTTGAGTATTATGGAAATGAAAGCATTCTTTGGGTTGTTGTTATTATCAGGTGTATTCAGATCTGGCCATGAAGATTTAGAAATTTTATGGGCAACTGATGGAACATGCCGAGATATATTTAGAATAAATGTCAGTAAATCGATTTATATTCCTATTATCTGCTTTGAGATATGATGATGTGAATTCTAGGAAAGAAAGAAGAACTAATGATCGCACTGCTCTCATCTCAGAACTATTTGGAAATTTCATTCAGAACTGTCAAAAAAAACTATAGCTGCTCAGAATATTTGACAGTTGATGAAATGCTTTGCCCTTTTAGAGGGAAATGTTTTTCAGAGTTTATATGAAATCGAAACCTGCTAAATATGGCATCAAGATTATGTGCCTTTGCGACGCTAAAACACTATTTATACAATGCTTTTATCTATAGGGGCAAAGCAATCACTAATAAAACAAGCCGACTTTCAATTCCAACACAGAATGTACTGCAGCTTGCAGAACCTTTATTTTGAACAATAGAAATAGCTGCCGATAACTGGTTCTCTCCTGTGGAGCTGGTTGATAAACTGATTGAAAATGGTTTGACTTACGTTGGAACGATGCCCAAAAAAAGAGGGCAATACCACCAGAACTTTTAGCTAATAAATAGGATCTACGTTAATTGGTTTTGTGAAGGGCAACACGTTGGCTTCATATGTCCAAAAAAAGAATCGAAGCGTAGTGGTGATCTCATTAATGCACTGTGACAATTGAAAACCTGAGATAATTGAATTTTACAGCAGAACTACATTGTTGATACATTAGATCAGAAATGTGCCAATTACTCAGTCTCTAGAAGAACTCAACGATGGCTATGTGTAATTTTTTCAGCAATATTGAATGTTGCGAGTGCAAATGGATTCGTATTATGTAAGGCATCAAATGGTGGAAAACGTATGAAACGTAATCATGACATAAAAGAAATTGGACTGAATTTGATAATGCCATTTATCACAGAAAGAAAGATGGAGTATTCATAATTCATAATAGATTTGAAGAATAGGATAGATAATTTTCTCATTTTTAGTAGATTTGAAGAGTAGGATAGATAATTTTCTAGGGGCAGCTGATGAACCAGAAAATGACCTATGACTAGGAAATTCACCTTGTAATCAAAGTGGCTCACGAAAAAGAGGCAGATGTTATTTATGTAGTCCTAAAACTGACAGCAAACAATCAAAAAAATGTGACAGATCTTTTAAATTCATCTGTAAACGACATGCAGAAAAAAAGTGTTGTGTACCAAGTGCCATTCTCAGTTCAGATACTGATATAGATAACATTTGGACACCTCCATGTTTCATTTTCTGTATTTTTTGTTTCTGATTGATGGCATAAAGAGTCCATATTTATGTCAAAGGGAAGTTATGAGAAACTCCATAGTATATCTAGGTTTTTCAATCTAAGTCCTTTTTGTAATCATGTAGCATTCCAAAGTAAGGTACTAAAAATCCTTGTAAATATGAGCCATAGGACTTAAAGTTAAAAAAATAACACAATATAAAAATTTTTCTCAATAAAAGTCGATTTATATTTGAAATAAAACTTATTTTAATACAATCATTATGCATTTACATACGGATTATATCTTTTATGGAGATTATGTTGAATTTTTATTCAAGGGTCCATTTGGACCCGCGATTTCAGTTATCTTCGTCAAAATATCGATTGCGGTTAAGGGTTAATGTTGCAGAGAGTCACACCACATTCATTGCTGTGCTATGTGATGCTAGTGGTGTCGGTGTTGGATATAGTGGAAAATTACAGTCTGAAAACAATTGTATGTGTATCATGGAGGTTGTTTGGAAACTGTTCTGCATGCCTTTCCACGAAATTCCTGATGGCTAGTAGACCTGGACATTACAGGTGAGTGCCAAAATCTGCTGGAAATTTTAGATGTCACAATTTACATTAGCACTCACTAAAAATGCAGTGTTACCCTGGACATTAGATAACGTTCTGTTTATAGGAAGCCTGGTTGGTACTTAAGGTTTCATCTATGACAATATCAAATTTCCATCACACCAAGGCAAAACTATAGTGAAAGAATACTGCCATCCACCAAAAGAGTGTGTGGATCCCTGCAGTACAGGTTGCTGGTAATCCTAGAGCTAGTTATAATTTATTGCAGTCTGAATTCGCCATGAAACCTACTGTTTGAATCTATTGAATCTTCTGCTACTACTACTCCTACTACCAATGCTATTACTATTGCAATAGCTAGACCTATGCCAGCGACCCATATGTCTTTATCAACTGTTATAGCACTGTATAGGAAGGATGACTACATGAAAATATCAAACTATTGCTACTGTGATCATCACAGTTCGAGTTGTGTCGTTTTTTAGCTTGATAAAGTACAGGAGAAGCGGATGGAAGAATCAGATTTCTTAGAAACATTAACAAGCCGTTATATAATGAGCACCAGTACTCAATAAAATATGTGTGGAGCTCTCAGTTTCATAGTTGTTGTAGTTTTGGATCTGTCGCAGAAATTGGAACGCATGAAAGTGATAATTCTGTATATAGTACTATCACTTGTTATTCGACATACATTCAGCGATTGTCTGTATGCACATCAGAGTCTCCGTTTACAAATGCTATGGGCTCATCTGTTGTCATGTGTGTACTGTGGATGATGAAGGTGGAATCACTTAAGATGTGAAATTCAGTTACATAATTGCTTCATGTGTCATTTACTGAGTGGGTAACTACATTTGATTCTTCAATGTTTAATAGAAATTCTCTGGTTTACATCGATAAGTAGAGACACCCGTGAGATACTGCTCTATTGTTTTTACTTTAACATATGGACCTAAGGTTTGATGGAGGGCATTGAATCAACAGCAGCATGCTCACATTGTGTGTTCTGCACTCTGCACTCTCATCTGATTCAGTAGAAAGCTTTCTCATCTGAATACATTTCTCTCAAGAAAGATGATAAATCGTCTACAGGTTCAAAAATTGCACATAAGAGCTCCTTTCGTCCTATCAAGAGCTTGTCCATCCCATGTAACAAAGAATAGTGACACTGTAGTGGGTAAAAAGAGTGGTGGACCAGCTCACTACCAAGCAGATATTACCATTTTTCAAGAACTGTCACAATGTTGACGCACATAACTAAAGTTTTATATCACTAGCGCTAGTCGACTGTCCAATTTTGGAACACGTCTTACACCCTTTCTAGGGGCAGAATAACATGCTTTCCATAAACACTGATTGTGTGTGGAACTCAGCTGGCTCTCTTCGCTCACAACACCCAGAGTGTGCTAGATACAGTTGCCCTAACTTCCACTCAAACTTATCAGGACTGTTATGATTCTGTCTAATTTTCTGAAAAATGACTCAGGGCACCTTAATATGATAATTCAATTGATATTCACTGTTTTCAACGCAAAAATCAGTGTTGTTAGTACAATATTCGTTTTAAAAGCACACCCAGAAAGGGGATTAACACATACTTAGGCGGAAATTACACTGATTTCGATGCATCATTTCTTTATTTCACAATAAAATGTATGTGAAAATCCAGTGACTTGCTGTATGTATGTCACATGTTGCCATGTAGAATTCCTTTGGAGATGTTTGATGTTAAATATGCACTGGGCCTTTAGATATGAAATTCTGTTACATGTTTTCTGTCATATTTTGTTTGGTGGGTGGATAATTACATTTGATTCTTCAATGCATATATACAACCATTGGGGGGGGGGGGGTCAAGAGACGTGACATGGAATTTCTCTGATTTACATGTAAAATTATTTGTTGTAACAAGTATAAAACTACAACTGGAGATGAGGGGGGGGGGCTTTACGCTTCTCTAGGTACAAAATTAAATTGATTTCAGCACTACATTCGATGCATTCAAAGCGGTTCCGACATATTCCTAAGTGATGCCAAGGGGAGCGCTGTTGTGTACTGTAAAGTAAGGAACATGTAAAATAATCTTGTTATTCTGAGCTACAGACTTTCACATTGCCTTGGCTAAGTTTAAGCCTTAGAAAAGCGACTATGTATGGTCTGCAAGCCTTTATGCAGTGCATATGGAGTGTACTGTATACCGCTGCTAGCTGGTAGACTCATGTAAGATCCCACTGTTGGCAGTGGTGAGCTGTCAGCACTGCAGGCAGAAGTGTGTCAGGCTGCGTGTATCATATAACTGTAGTTATTTATGAAAGTGTGTCGCTTTCCCTCATACTGAGACTTTGTACTGGAGGTTCTAGCCTGCATCCATTTGATGAGATAGTCTCTGCTGGTGATGGTAGTTCGTGTTTTGGCCTTTAAATGTGGTAATAGTGGCATAAAGCAGTTCTGGCGCACTTTTGATAACAAATCGATATACTAATTAATTAAATCGAGCAATTAAACCACTCCTCCACCTCCTCTTAAAATACTGTTATGCTAAGTGGTTTATGACCACCTGGGGATAACCTGCCCTTCTGAAGAACCCCCAATCCTATCCCATCTCCTCTTCCAATCCACCAGGTAAAAGAGCCACTTTTTTGGTCGCCACACCCCTATTCAGTTCTGAGCCTCTTTTCTCCTTTATAAATCCCCCATTCCTCCCCTTCTCTCCTCCACTTCCCCCCTCTCTGCCCCATCTGGAAATTGCTGGGATAAAGACTCAATCTCTGCTGAGCTGTTTGGAAAGCAAGGCTCATGACACGAAATCAATGGCAATTGACATAACAATATTTGCTCGATTCAGTTTGCATATTTTCTATTTAATCAGGTTGCAGGTGCCAGGGCTCCTCCCCTCCCTTCCCCCACTTGGGTAGACCTCACGTATGCACCCACTGACCTCACTATAAGTAACATAATAACTGTAAGCACTGAGGAACGGAGTGAAGTGTGATATATTAGCCGCCATTTTGGATTGCCCTCGCATATATCAGCTGGCTGGGTACTAGCACGATGTCATCTGGATCTGCCAGATGGGCACTGCGAGGGACCAGGCAGAGTGCTGAATGCTGACAACTCTGTGGAAAGTGTGTTACAAGATTGTGCACCACAGCATGCGCCACTAGCGTCGCCACACGGTGTGTGGTGGAAGTACCACAAGACCACGCATGCAGAAGGCACCCAGCCTCTGCACCATGTGGAAAAACTCCCATTAGGGACCGCACAATCCGCCACAGGGAAACCGATGTCAGAGGCCTCACAGTCCGCCAATGGGAGATGCACGCACTGATTCAGGCTATCCACAGCTACCAGTGCATGCGCCATCAGTTAAAAAAAGTCACATACCATTCAAAACTAAACTGACAATTACTCTAAGGCCCTGGTGCTTCAAACACACGTGGTTCAATACATACTACCACAAGTGACAGAAAAAGTTTCACTGCTCTTATCACACATCGAAACTGTCGTGAAAAAGCAACCAGCAATAAACAAGGGATCATAATGCAACATACACACGAGAATCAAATATGCATATTGCAAATCAAGTAATTAAATATCCACCGCAAATAGATCATAGCATTAAATATGTCCATGTTCTTGTATGCATCGACATTTGGGAACACAATCACCCTCCTCCACTCTCTATTCGTAACCAACGCCCTATCTGGCGAAAGAACTTAATGTCTGCTTCTGTCGTTGCTGAACTACCATACTGGTTAGTTCGCTACTCAGCCACCCAGAGGGCGATGCAAGTGCCATCACCTTGTCAGCCCACAGTTGCGAGCAGCGGTTCCGTTTGACCTCACAGTCTAGCGACTGTGGACTGGAAGTTGGAGTCCTTTGATATTCGATACATGACAGATTCCTGTCAAAATACATGCTCTCTCTCTCTCTCTCTCTCTCTCTCTCTCTCTCTATCTATCTATCTATCCCCCACTCAAGTGGCTACTTCCTGATGTAACACCTCCACCTCATACCTGTAGACTAAGAAGTTCTTCCCCTCTCTACTACATCTACATTTATACTCCGCAAGCCACCCAACGGTGTGTGGCGGAGGGCGCTTTACGTGCCACTGTCATTATCTCCCTTTCCTGTTCCAGTCGCGTATGGTTCGCGGGAAGAACGACTGTCTGAAAGCCTCTGCGCGCGCTCTAATCTCTCTAATTTTACATTCGTGATCTCCTCGGGAGGTATAAGTAGGGGGAAGCAATATATTCGATACCTCATCCGGAAACGCACCCTCTCGAAACCTGGCGAGCAAGCTACACCGCGATGCAGAGCGCCTCTCTTGCAGAGTCTGCCACTTGAGTTTGCTAAACATCTCCGTAACGCTATCACGGTTACCAAATAACCCTGTGACGAAACGCGCCGCTCTTCTTTGGATCGTCTCTATCTCCTCCGTCAACCTGATCTGGTTCGGATCTCCCACCGATGAACAATACTCAAGTATAGGTCGAACGAGTGTTTTGTAAGCCACCTCCTTTGTTGATGGACTACGTTTTCTAAGGACTCTCCCAATGAATCTCAACCTGGTACCCGCCTTACCAACAATTAATTTTATATGATCATTCCACTTCAAATCGTTCCGCACGCATACTCCCAGATATTTTACAGAAGTAACTGCTACCAGTGTTTGTTCCGCTATCATATAATCATACAATAAAGGATCCTTCTTTCTATGTATTCGCAATACATTACATTTGTCTATGTTAAGGGTCAGTTGCCACTCCCTGCACTAAGTGCCTATCCGCTGCAGATCTTCCTGCATTTCGCTACAATTATCTAATGCTGCAACTTCTCTGTATACTACAGCATCATCCGCGAAAAGCCGCATGGAACTTCCGACACTATCTACTAGGTCATTTATATATATTGTGAAAAGCAATGGTCCCATAACACTCCCCTGTGGCACGCCAGAGGTTACTTTAATGTCTGTAGACGTCTCTCCGTTGATAACAACATGCTGTGTTTTGTTTGCTAAAAACTCTTCAATCCAGCCACACAGCTGGTCTGATATTCCGTAGGCTCTTACTTTGTTTATCAGGTGACAGTGCGGAACTGTATCGAACGCCTTCCGGAAGTCAAGAAAAAAAGCATCTACCTGGGAGCCTGTATCTAATATTTTCTGGGTCTCATGAACAAATAAAGCGAGTTGAGTTTCACACGATCGCTGTTTCCGGAATCCATGTTGATTCCTACATAGTAGATTCTGAGTTTCCAAAAACGACATGATACTCGAGCAAAACACATGTTCTAAAATTCTACAACAGATCGACGTCAGAGATATAGGTCTATAGTTTTGCGCATCTGCTCGACGACCCTTCTTGAAGACTGGGACTACCTGTGCTCTTTTCCAATCATTTGGAACCTTCTGTTCCTCTAGAGACTTGCGGTACACGGCTGTTAGAAGGGGGGCAAGTTCTTTCGCGTACTCTGTGTAGAATCGAATTGGTATCCCGTCAGGTCCAGTGGACTTTCCTCTGTTGAGTGATTCCAGTTGCTTTTCTATTCCTTGGACACTTATTTCAATGTCAGCCATTTTTTCGTTGGTGCGAGGATTTAGAGAAGGAACTGCAGTGCGGTCTTCCTCTGTGAAACAGCTTTGGAAAAAGGTGTTTAGTATTTCAGCTTTACGCTTGTCATCCTCTGTTTCAATGCCATCATCATCCCGGAGTGTCTGGACATGATGTTTCGAGCCACTTACTGATTTAACGTAAGACCAGAACTTCCTAGGATTTTCTGTCAAGTCGGTACCTAGTATTTTACTTTCGAATTCACTGAACGCTTCACGCATAGCCCTCCTTACGCTAACTTTGACATCGTTTAGCTTCTGTTTGTTTGAGAGGTTTTGGCTGCGTTTAAACTTGGAGTGAAGCTCCCTTTGCTTTCGCAGTAGTTTCCTAACTTTGTTGTTGTACCACGGTGGGTTTTTCCCGTCCCTCACAGTTTTACTCGGCACGTACCTGTCTAAAACGCATTTTACGATTGCCTTGAACTTTTTCCATGAACACTCAACATTGTCAGTGTAGGAACAGAAATTTTCGTTTTGATCTGTTAGGTAGTCTGAAATCTGCCTTCTATTACTCTTGCTAAACAGATAAACCCTTTTTTTATATTCCTATTAACTTCCATATTCAGGGATGCTGCAACGGCCTTATGATCACTGATTCCCTGTTCTGCACTTACAGAGTCGAAAAGTTCGGGTCTGTTTGTTATCAGTAGGTCCAAGATGTTATCTCCACGAGTCGGTACTCTGTTTAATTGCTCGAGGTAATTTTCGGATAGTGCACTCAGTATAATGTCACTCGATGCTCTGTCCCTACCACCCGTCCTAAACATCTGAGTGTCCCAGTCTATATCTGGTAAATTGAAATCTCCACCTAAGACCATAACATGCTGAGAAAATTTATGTGAAATGTATTCCAAATTTTCTCTCAGTTGTTCTGCCACTAATGCTGCTGAGTCGGGGGGTCGGTAAAAGGAGCCAATTATTAACCTAGCTCGGTTGTTGAGTGTAACCTCCACCCATAATAATTCACAGGAACTATCCACTTCTACTTCACTACAGGATAAAGTACTACTAACAGCGACGAACACTCCACCACCGGTTGCATGCAATCTATCCTTTCTAAACACCGTCTGTGCCTTTGTAAAAATTTCGGCAGAATTTATCTCTGGCTTCAGCCAGCTTTCTGTACCTATAACGGTTTCAGCTTCGGTGCTTTCTATCAGCGCTTGAAGTTCCGGTACTTTACCAACGCAGCTTCGACAGTTTACAATTACAATACCGATTGCTGCTTGGTCCCCGCATGTCCTGACTTTGCCCCGCACCCGTTGAGGCTGTTGCCCTTTCTGCACTTGCCCGAGGCCATCTAACCTAAAAAACCGCCCAGCCCACGCCACACAACCCCTGCTATCCGTGTAGCCGCTTGTTGCGTGTAGTGGACTCCTGACCTATCCAGCGGAACCCGAAACCCCACCACCCTATGGCGCAAGTCTCCTGCTCCTTTACCATCCACTCTCCCACTTGTGAATTGGCAGGATAAAGACTCAGTTTGTGCTGAGCTGCTGGAGCGAAAGGATATAAAGTATTTATTTACTTTATTTATTTGTGGGGGTGTATCCTGCTCGATTGTCCTACAGCTGCTTCCACAATCTGCCACCCTCCACCCTCACTTTCTGCCGCCCCCCACTTTTTCCCATCGCATGTATGAGAGTACATGTTCACCTTGCTCTGTGTACTAGCCCGCAATACCGCTCTAAATTGGTGGCAAACTGTCCTACAGCCACCCCCTCTTTTTCCAATGACCAAGTCTGCAGCTTTGACGGTTCTCAGAAAGGTCTGTGCTTGCTGAACAAAGACTCAGAAGATAAGTGGTCCACTCCCGATTCATTATTGATCATAACAATTTACAAGAGCCTCACAAAACACCTGCTCTTCCTTCTGTTGCTTGGCGCAGAGGGCTCACCTTGGTGTATGAGACTAGTTCAGAGGGCGTTCGAAACTGGCGAGAATGCAGCATTCAGCCCTCAACCACCTGTAAAGGTCTGTGGGTAGGCGATGTGGTGTCTTTACTTATTTTCAAGCGTATTATCCCACAGCGGCCACCTCAAGCATCTGACATACATTCACCCTGCACGTTTCCCTCGGACACACTATGGCGACAAACTTTAAGGTGATAAAACAACAACAATGTACAACAAAGAATACATTGATTCGCTGCAACACTGCCAGGAACATGGTATTACTGTACACCCTACACAGCAATACCACTCACCAAACACCCTACTTTTGACGGTACTGTCCTACAGCTGTCTCCGCTCACCACAGCCTCCTGCCACCCCTGCCACCGAATCCCCCCATACATCTATAACACATCTCTTGTACATGCCTACCGTGTTCAAAATCGATAACACGTCGAAAAAGTCCACCATTTTGACGTGAAAACTACAGAATATCCTTGTTATGTAGGAGCCTGAGTAAAAGTGAGATCTATTTCAGGCCAAACTTCAAGCTCAGAAACATCTACGTTATAAGTTGCTGCGTAATGGAAACCTTCAGTGGAACTGTCGTATCTAATGTCAACTTACCTCTTGTAAGGGATCAGCTATCAAAAAACACAGTCGCCTTGATAATAAAGCAATCATGCTTCTACAGAAGCAGATACAACCGATTTCTTTCAGTTTTACGGATTAATTTGTGTAGTTTGATTGTGTCCCTTACGTTCAAAATTAGTGCCTGTGTAAGTCATGTAAATAAATTTTCATGCACGTGGACGTTACAGGCATTTCGGGCACATGAAATATCAACACAGAACAGTATCATTCATGAATATCAGAGAAGAACACAGTCGTTTTTATGTTCTACAGCAAACTACACTGCACATCTATTTCTCTCCTTATATTTTGTAACATCCAATAGAGTACAACTAGGAACTGTATCAGCAGCACTCCATCCCCTATCGGCTAAGTATCCTGAGCAAAACTCTAGATGGTCTCTCTCTCTCTATGCATCTTGTAACTCTTCCTCTGGCTTTGGCGAACCCTTTCTGCAGCATAGTCTCCGATGTAATTTGGAAATGATCAGAAGGAGGGCCCTATACTCACTACATTCAATGTCTCATGATGCCACATAGCGAGCTGAATTCCATGTAATCAGTACAGTTCGATATTTTGCCTTTGGAATGAGCATAACACTTGTTCCACACTTGCACAGCTGAACAAAACTAGTGGTATAGACTGGTATTATCATTCCAATACCGTAAGTGCCATTCTGCAAAGACTGTTCTGTATCAATTTAAATCACGGCACACATCCAAGTACACATGATTTTTCTGTGGGTACGTGCATGCTGAGGATGTTAACACTTCTTATAGCAGATTAAGAGCCTGAAACATTTGGGAGTGTTGTGCTGATATAACATATGCTTAAGAAGGTTTATGCATGGTGGACCTCCAGATGGAAGGAGTTTGAAACATTTTATATAAATAACCTGTGCTACCAACTGCAACATACATTCACCCTGCACGTTTTGTATCCCAATCACTATGGTGAGAAACTTTAAGATGATAAAACTGCTACCTTCTACACCACTTGTTTCACATCCGATTAATGTTCGGAAATTATTCTGTGCACACATCAGTGCTATAAAATGATCGTCTGCAACGTAAAATGCATGAAAAATCATCATCTTATGAGGCAATAAAGAAACTCAAAGCAATGATGTTTGGCATGCGAAATTACACACATCATGCTTCATTAACTCCACACACAGAACATAGTCTCTTCCATGCACACAACAACTGTCAAGAAAATGGTCACACAAGGTTTGTAGTATCCCACAAACTCCTGTCACTGGCTTAGAATCACAGCAGCTACAAAACTGAAGACTCAGTTTGTGGAAAGACCACTCTTTAAATCTATCTATTGTGTAGTTGTCATGGTTGAATGTCAGACAGCGCGAAGCTCACGGAAACACATTTGTAGGTCAATAGAACCCTCGCACACCGCCTGACTTGTTCGGGAAGCCTCAGTGGCGGCCCACGCCTAAATCCGGAAGTGTCAATTCGTTGAACTTGCATCCAAGACCTCCAGCTGCATTATGCAACGCCACGCTGCAAGTCGTGACCGAGGAGCAGGTCAATTTACCTCGCTATATCGATGGCAATCTAAATGGTGCAATGTATGCTCATTTCCTACGTAATGTTCTACCGATGTTACTACAAGATGTTTCACTGCATGACAGAATGGCGAAGTACTTTCAACATGATGGATGTCCGGCACATAGCTCGCGTGCAGTTGAAGTGGTACTGAATAGCATATTTCATGATAGGTGGATTGGTCGTTGAAGCACCTTACCATGGCCCGCACGTTCGCCGGAACTGACGTCCCCGTATTTCTTTCTGTGGGGAAAGCTGAAGGGTATTTGCTATCTTGATCCACCGACAACGCCTGACAACATGCGTCAGCGCATTGTCAATGCATGTGCGAACATTACGGAAGGCGAACTACTCGCTGTTGAGAGGAATGTCGTTACACGTATTGCCAAATGCACTGAGGTTGACGGACATCATTTTGAGCATTTATTGCATTAATGTGGTATTTACAGGTAATCACGCTGTAACAGCAAGCGTTCTCAGAAATGCTAAGTTCACAAAGGTATATGTATCACATTGGAACAATCGAAATAAAATGGTCAAACGTACCTACGTTCTGTATTTTAATTTAAAAAACCTACCTGTTACCAACTGTTCGAATAAAATTGTGAGCCATATGTTTGTGACTATTACAGCGCCATCTGTCACAAAGCGAAAAAAGTGGTCCAACTAAAACATTCATATTTCTTTACGTACTACACGAATACGTAATAAAAATGGGGGTTCCTATTTTTAAAAAAACGCAGTTGATATCCGTTTGACTATGGCAGCGCCATCTAGCGAACCCCTTCAAGCTAGGCAAGATCCGATCTTTGCAGTTTTTTCGTTTGATGCTTATTTCGTGAGATATTTGGCCCAGTCACGATCAATGGACCACACTGTATATTAGATAGTGTGTGGAGAACAACGTCCTAGAATAAAAAAAAAATATTTCTCCTGCTTTCTCCTGCTTTAATACAACAACACTTACTTTGTTCGAGCCAGTGCTACGAATCTTCATGTAGTTTACAGGTAAAAGGTTAAAACTGTATGCAGACAGAACATAGTCTATAACCTTTTCTGACTCGGGTGATGATTTGACAGCTAGCACAGATATCATTCCTTGTAACCAACTCATCTAGAAAGAGTATTTGCTGGTCTTTTTCTACCTCCAGAGTAAATTTTTTGTGCAGGTATCATAGGATGTGACTGAGCTGTTCCAAATTATGAAAGTATCGCTTATGAAGCATCTATTATAGTCACTTTCTAAGAGGGAAAGTTTCTGTCTCTTAGGAAATTGGTGGATTTTATACGTCTTTTACGTCAGCAATGTACACACCATCAATCACATTTCCCATGTCGCTGGTGCTTAATAGTAATGGTGCTGGTTTTGACGAAACCCACCCACTCCACTTGTAAATATAACGATGGAAAACGATACTGTAATAACATGTGTATTTTCGATCGAGAGATCAGCTGGGAAGATATCAAAGCAATTTGGTTACATTATAGATCAGAGATAGCTGGGTGCAAGACCTCAATACTAGTGTCCATCAGCTGCATTTTTTCTTTTTCTTTTCATTCACTGTACACAGCAAAAGATGTGAGTGGCTTCTGTCTCGGGTTTTTCGCCAGCAAGGCTCATGACTGACACTAGTAGCTTTCCAATCCACCGAAGGCTCACTCCCACGGTCCAGCTGACAGGGACCTCCCCAAGACCCCTGGCAGAAGCCGAAACTTTCACGTCGGAAAAGGTAACAACAGGTCTTGTAGAGTTTTACAGACTGGGTCAACCAATGACAACGTCTTCTGAGGAGTGATGTTCCACTATAGATTCAAACAGTCCAGTCCAGTTGTAGTTGTGGATTCACCTAATCGTCATAGTCCAAGAATACGGAGTGTAGAAGATATTATAGGTCTCTCAGTAATTATTCACTTACCAACAACAGCAGCTTGTATACATACTTGATCATATACCTATGTAGTATCATGAAACTCACTTTGTTTCGTTCATCTTCTTTTCCAGTAATGGTGCAGACCAACCATGATTTCATTACGTGGTGCGCAGTGGTAATGAGTTGGTTGACATCCTCTCAGGTGCAGACAAGGAGGAATTCCCGTTCATTCAAGGTGTGTGTGTGTGGTGCATCAATAACAGCTTCCATCTACAGATATAAGTGTAATTTTGAGATGTGGTGTAATATAGGGTTTCGCTGTTATCTGCAAATTAGCTGCAACCTTTGTGGTAATTTTTGCATATCTGTTCTGGCAGATATCTCCACAAAATCTCTAACCATCGCAAGAAGTACAAGTAAGCACTTGGAAAAACCACACAGCGTGTTCAAACACTGGGTTTTTCGTTTCAACCCAATATTTCAATCCTCCACCACAATGAAAGCACACGATTTCATCTCTGTCACTGGTATAAAAGAATTCAGCTTCACTTAGTTTGTCAGAACTTAGCTTAATAGCTAAAGGCCAACCTTTGAAAGATGCCAGCCGCGTGTCATATGTTCTATATTTAGGGTAAGCTAACCTAATCTATCGCACATCACAAGTTTAACTAAATAACGATGCCGATTCTGGAGATGAAAGAAACAACGTCCTAGTATCTCTACTCTGCATACATTAAAAGTATCGTACAAAACAGGTTTACCCACTGTATACCTCCCCAAGACCCTCAGAAACCGCTATGTTACAGTGCGACCTACTTCAAAGCTCTCTTTATGTAAAATGAAATGAGCATATGGCATTGTTGGCCGGGAGGCCCCATTTCGGGAAGTTCGGCTGCCAAGTGCAAGTCTTATTTCAGTCGGCACCACATTGGGCGACTTGCGCGCCGATGATGAGAATGATATGATGATGAGGACAACACAACACCCAGTCCAAGAGCGGAGAAAATCTCCAACCAGGTTGGGAATCGAACCTGGGCCTGATGCATGGGAGGCAAGCACCTTACCACCCAGCTAAGCAGGCATACTTCTGGTGAAGTGTAGAGGCAGTTGCAGGACTATTCAGCAGTATGACATCATCAAAAATAAATAAATACCTTATATCATTCCACTCCAGCAGCTCAGCAAAAACTGGGTCTTTATCCCGCCAATTCACAAGTGGGGGAGGGAATGGAAAGTGGGGGAAGGGAGGAGGGAGGTCACCTTGGTTTACTAGTTTGGGGTGCAGTGAATGGGCGGTGGCGCTTATGGAATGCTTGCTGAATAGTGGAATAATCAGTATGCTGGTTGAGCAGCGACAGAACTCAGCACTTGTGCCCAGTGATGCATGTGTTATGGATACTATGTGGAGGATGGTGCTTGTGTTCTCAAACATGGTGCATGCAAGATCTTGGATATACTTAGCCCCTACAATATACTTGTGGAGGAAATTTAATTACTTAATTTGCAAACTGTATAACTGGTTCTCATGTATATGTTACATTATGATCCATTGTTTATGAGTGGTGGTTTTCTCATGATAATTTCGATGTACAGTTAGAGCAATGAAGCATTGTCCGTCATTTGCGGTAGTGTGTATTGAACTATGATCTGTGCGTGTTTGAAGCACTAGGGCTGTAGAGTAATCATCAGTTCAGTTTTGAGTGGTGTGTGGTTTTTTTTTAATCGAAGGCGCACACAGTGGTAGCTTTGCGTAGACTGAACTGGTGTGCATGGAGCCCATCAGTGAACTGTGCGTCCTCTGACAGTGGTTTCTCTTTGACAACCCCAACAGTGGTTTCTCTGCATAGCTAAGGATGGGTACCTTGTGCATTCACAGTGTCATGATAGTTCCGCTGGCCGCTGCATAGTGATGATAGTGGTGCGCACTAACACGCACAATCTCAGAATGCATCAGTAGCCCACAGGCTTCCACAGTGAATGGAGCTGTCAGCACTAAGCACTCTGCACAGTGTCCAGTCACACCCAGCTGGCAGCTGTGGATGAAAGTATGATGGGTGCCCAACTGGCTGACATGTACCAGCAATCCAAAAGGATAACTAATATATTGAATTTCATTCCGTTCCATGGTGCTTACAGTTACAACTTCATGAAAAGTGGGGTTAGTGGGTGCAATTGAGAATTCTATCCAAGTCTGCGAGGGGAGAGGAGGAGACCTGTCTCCTGCAAACTGATTAAATAAAGAATATGCAAATTCAATTGAACAACATATCATCATCTCAATTGACATAGATTTGACTTATCATGCTTTCCCAGCGGATCTGTTGCAAATAAGTTTCTCAGGTTTGCCGCAGGATCGTATTGTGTAACTCACACAATGTTTCATCGATGCAACTGCTTGACATCATCAGGTGGTGATAGTTGCTGCTGTCACTGCTGCAAGGCGTGACTGATGATAATCGCGTGGCGGCGTCGAAATTTATCAAGCTGGGAGGAGGCAATATGTGTGTGTGGGAAGACGTCCATAGTTGAACGAAAACGGTGCCCCTTGCTGGGAGCCACAGAAAGGCAATACACGCGTGCGCTATGGGCAATGACTGGGCTGTCGGACGCTCCTGTGGTTAAAGGCTAAACTAAATATCAGTAGTTGCGTCACGTGATGAATAGGAAATTCTTGTTTTCCCTGTTTGGTGTTGGATTCTAAGAGGCTCTTAAATGAAAACCTGCATTCCTGTTGATGATCGTCCGCCGTACAGAAATGTATGGCCTCCTTGACAACAAACTCCCAGAAAGATGATGCTGGGGATAAAATTTCCGTCTGTTCGTAAAGCATATAATGTCCAGTGTCCAGGCAATGCTCCTCTTCCGCTGATTTACCAGGTTGCCCCAGGTGTGCATAACGATGGTGTTCGACGCAACGTTCATGCACGGTTTGGCATGACTGCCCAATGTAAGGTTTTCCACATTGGCAAAGTAGGGTAAGAACGCTGTTGCAGTGGGTGCCTCTGCATTCCCATTTACATCCCTGCTTCGAGTTTGCTTGGAACGGAATGCATGGCCTATCTGCCTATCGGAATAGCCATTCTGTTGGAATACCATTCTCAGGTGTTGTAGCTCACCAGGTAGACTGTCAGCATCTGTGACCACATGAGCTCTACACACCAAAAAGCCTACGACCCTATCGCATAGCGCAGGGTGATGACAACTTGTGGCTTGCAAATATAGCTCCATATGAGTTGATTTGCGATAGACACTGTGTCCCAGTGTGCCATCAGGATGGCAATTTACCATTCCTGGACATCATAGTCACAAGAAAAGCTTATGTCAGTTGTAACCATGCAATCATGAAATCACCTCTCATGCTATGTTCTAAAATTTCTTGTAAACCTAGTACAGCTGCCAACACCTAGCGCAAAGACACTTTTTTTCTGGTCGGAAGGCTTAGTATAGCACTGTACTCGATTGCATCCAGTCGCCTCCACCCCACATATTCCACATTTGCAGTGCATTTGCTCTGTTTTCTGCATGTCTGTGTATGTGCATGTGTTGTGGACACCTCCCAGGACCAGCAGTAGACCTGAACCTTAAGACTGTGTGTGTTTATGTTCTCTCTTACCAATAACCCGCTGGTATTGATCCCAGACACTAGAAAAATACTTTAAAATTGATGGAGTAGTTGATTTACATAAAATGCTTTGAACTTCATCCGTCAGGAGCTCCATCATGCATAAAAACCACCCATTTCTTGTTCTTCTTAAACGTCTGCTATTACATCACAGAACATTCAAATCTACTACTATAAACCAATAAGGGGTACTAACCTCCTCGACATGGGCGCATCTGGAGAAATCTTGTGCACTTGGATGGGCGAGGACACAGCAAGCTACATTCATTCATGAGATGTGGAATGTAGAAGTCTACTTCTGGTCAGCTGCAATTAAACTGGTAACAGTGCTGCAGGGCAGGTTGGTCAGAGACAGTGTGAGGGGATCTTTCAGCCTCTAATTTTATCCTAAGACTGCGAGAATGCCCTGTGACTCCCATCTGCTTGGAGATAGATCGTAAATTAGCACTATGCTTGAGGTGCTAGAAATATGTAGAGCAATGTCTGGTATACTTTGATGATGCATATGTTTGAGAATTAACAATGAGTGGACATACTGCACAGTCATCTATCTACATTCACAATGATAATCGCAAAGTAGAGAAGGGGCGGTTTAGCGATAATACTGAAGTTGGGAAACATGCTGTTGCGTCATTGGTCAGTGCTGAAATTACTGTAAAATTGCTAAAATTGTTTGCATTATCAACTGAGACGTTTATTATTACAGTACATTGGCTGTGTCTTTTCCATTACATCCATCCACTGGTACGCTGTTGTTTATCACTTAATGATTGACTGACATCTCTTGTTTAAGATGGGAGAAGAGTTTTGGTGAAGGGCAACACTTTCTGGAGATGGCTAGCACCGAAACAATGATCGCATACATGAGTGCAATATGAGGAATCAGTCGAAACGAACACAGAGCCATAAGCTAATCAGTTACGGTGACAGATGAGTTTAATTGTAGAGGTCTCAATCACCTTCGAACAGCAGTTTGGAAACGCTCCACAAAGCCGCCAAATTCTTCCAGTTTCCTCATATTGTAACTGTCTTTTATTTAAAATCATCCAGTATGTGTGGTGTGTTATGGTAGCAGCAGCAACAACATGATTTACACCGTGCGACATCTAGTTTTCTGTAAGAAGCAATGCACCAGAACGTGTTAATGTCAGCTTAGAACCTTACGCAGTCCTCGAAGTTGTGCCAAAAGAAACAATGTATGGCAGTGTACAAAGCATGTAACAGCAAAAAAAAAAAAAAAAAAAAAAAATTGCAGCAGTTGCAAGAGGCATTTGACTGTTGCAGATAGGCTCGAAAAAGGTGACTCGTTTCGCGATATGAAAGTGCCAGAAATATGATTCACTAGTGGTTGTAATCACTAAAAGACTTCTCCATTGGGTACAATGTAGGTATGTGGTTGACTGGAAAGACTTGATTCCTAATCATAGAAATCATTTCTACCAGAAGCACAGCACTAGAGATCTGAAAAGCTAGTGTACATTTCTGGCAGTTTCAATCAGCACACAATCTACTGTTTGTGATCCTTCTCATCAACTGTCGCCTATAACCCAGTGGATATATCACCGAACCTCTCATGTGGCATCGATGCAGAATGCGTTACTAATACTGGAGAAATACACTCCTGGAAATTGAAATAAGAACACCGTGAATTCATTGTCCCAGGAAGGGGAAACTTTATTGACACATTCCTGGGGTCAGATACATCACATGATCACACTGACAGGACCACAGGCACATAGACACAGGCAACAGAGCATGCACAATGTCGGCACTAGTACAGTGTATATCCACCTTTCGCAGCAATGCAGGCTGCTATTCTCCCATGGAGACGATCGTTGAGATGCTGGATGTAGTCCTGTGGAACGGCTTGCCATGCCATTTCCACCTGGCGCCTCAGTTGGACCAGCGTTCGTGCTGGACGTGCAGACCGCGTGAGACGACGCTTCATCCAGTCCCAAACACGCTCAATGGGGGACAGATCCGGAGATCTTGCTGGCCAGGGTAGTTGACTTACACCTTCTAGAGCACGTTGGGTGGCACGGGATACATGCGGACGTGCATTGTCCTGTTGGAACAGCAAGTTCCCTTGCCGGTCTAGGAATGGTAGAACGATGGGTTCGATGACGGTTTGGATGTACCGTGCACTATTCAGTGTCCCCTCGACGATCACCAGTGGTGTACGGCCAGTGTAGGAGATCGCTCCCCACACCATGATGCCGGGTGTTGGCCCTGTGTGCCTCGGTCGTATGCAGTCCTGATTGTGGCGCTCACCTGCACGGCGCCAAACACGCATACGACCATCATTGGCACCAAGGCAGAAGCGACTCTCATCGCTGAAGACGACACGTCCCCATTCGTCCCTCCATTCACGCCTGTCGCGACACCACTGAGGGCGGGCTGCACGATGTTGGGGCGTGAGCGGAAGACGGCCTAACGGTGTGCGGGACCGTAGCCCAGCTTCATGGAGACGGTTGCGAATGGTCCTCGCCGATACCCCAGGAGCAACAGTGTCCCTAATTTGCTGGGAAGTGGCGGTGCGGTCCCCTACGGCACTGCGTAGGATCCTACGGTCTTGGCGTGCATCCGTGCGTCGCTGCGGTCCGGTGCCAGGTCGACGGGCACGTGCACCTTTCGCCGACCACTGGCGACAACATCGATGTACTATGGAGACCTCACGCCCCACGTGTTGAGCAATTCGGCGGTACGTCCACCCGGCCTCCCGCATGCCCGCTATACGCCCTCGCTCAAAGTCCGTCAACTGCACATACGGTTCACGTCCACGCTGTCGCGGCATGCTACCAGTGTTAAAGACTGCGATGGAGCTCCGTATGCCACGGCAAACTGGCTGACACTGACGGCGGCGGTGCACAAATGCTGCGCAGCTAGCGCCATTCGACGGCCAACACCGCGGTTCCTGGTGTGTCCGCTGTGCCGTGCATGTGATCATTGCTTGTACAGCCCTCTCGCAGTGTCCGGAGCAAGTATGGTGGGGCTGACACACCGGTGTCAATGTGTTCTTTTTTCCATTTCCAGGAGTGTATGTAGCGGCGGTGTGAGGGAGTTGCAAGTACCAGCTTCGTACCACATTCCTTAGCCGAATCATTTTCTAAATTCAGTAATTTTATTACAAGGTTTCACCATCAGCGACGTGTAACCGCAATGTTGGTTTGATAATACACACTCTGATGATAACCATCTATATTCAATGTCGTGGTACTTGTCTGGAAAAAGCATTTCACTTGGAGGTGATGCAATACCTCAATTTATAAAGGCAGTATAGCTTTTAACATGGATACTTATGTACACCTGTAGAACCAAGACCGACTGTGATAGTAATACGGTCGTTGCGATCGTGTTTCTTTAACATGTAGCGGTTTGTAAGACTATTACGCCTCTCTTTCTGAGACACAGTGATACCACTTGCAGGAAAAACTTATGAGACATGTCCACCCATCGCTGATTTTCTCTCAGTATTGTTTCGTGTCGCCAGCAATCAGTTACTGGCGAAGTATTATAATTGGTAGTAGGGGATGCGCGATAGTTTTGCCTTGAGCATCAGGCTTATAAGTATGTGTTTGTGTATTCCGACATGTGCAAAGGAAATGACTATGTCCAGTCGTAAGGAAGGTGTGGATCTGATGTGGAGCACTGTGATAGCAAAGGGAAAAATATGACAAGTCATAAGAATGGTACAGATATCTCTATTTCCAGAGTCACTGCCGTCAGCAGTGGGTATTTCCGATACTTCGCTGATTGTCGAATGTAATATAAGAGATTGCGATCGTAATATTTAATTGTAAGTACAGTGATGAAATATGTATGCGGTCAGTTTCCTAGGACGATTCTGTCCAGAGGTGCATGGCACGTGGCCATGGTAGCCTGTGGCGGGAAAGATTCACGATTCCCACTAACGGCAGGCCTGTTGGGATGCAGGAATGTAGCTGACTTAAATTTGTCGTCCTCTATACGGCCGAATAGCGGACTAATACTTAGTATGTGCTAGACAGCTTTCGTGATCGCGTGGCAATTTGAGAAGATTCAATATGGACGTGTGTTTGCGCTGGACATTTATTACCTCCCATGTAAATTGTGCGATTGACTGCGTCTGCACATTTCCCGCCTTTATTTGGCTGAGAGAACATCGAATGTGGTGTGTGCATGTAGCAGCTGAAAGACAGGTGGAAGACGCATTTGCTGGTTCTCTAGACATGAGAAACACCTTAGCTGACTTCGTTAATTATAAAGATAGTTTGGAATCTGCTATATCACTGACAGCGAGTGGAAATATCAGTTTTTCCTCTATTTTTTTCGAGTTTTCAGGGAAAGATCTTCACAGACAGGATATGTTTCTAGTTACTCAGTGGTTTACAGCATGCTGCAACTCGCTGAAATTTCGAATTTCTAGAGAAATAATTTCCAGACTCTATCTTCGGAATTATATGGTGCAAGCGATAGTACTATGCAATCGATATTGCTATGTGCTTGATATCGAGAAGTATCACGTAAATGGTATAATATTCTGGCAAACTGTGTGAAAATAAATGTGTTCTTATAATTCCAGAGTCTGGAGATGGGTGTAGAAAGAAAGAAAGCAAGCAAGCGGATGGGGGCAAAAAACAGTGACGCCTTTGTACCGAGGGGAACTGACACAGCGTTTGTAACATAGCCTTCACGGCATATGTACGAGTGTCTGGGGGTCGCTACCATGTGCCCTATCATGAGAGAGGAATACATTCAGCATATCGATAGCCGTAAGGGGAATGAAAGATTTTTCTTACGTCATTCATCCGCCATTGTGGCATTAGGACATCTCCAGACCAGTAGCTGTAAGACGCCGAAAATTACCGCGATTTTTCTCTTCTGTAGCACAGTACTACGAATTATGTGCGCCTAATTGTTCTGACTTCCCCTATCTGTGCTTAGACTGTGCTCTCTTTCCAAAGAACAAGAATGCTTTCATGATTAACGTTGTTTTCGCGAGCTTTTCACAGCCATGATGAGGGCTTTCAGTGGTGAGAAACGTTTACCGTTTCTGAGACATATGTTGGAAGCAGGACGTCACGATTTCCAGGAAGGGAACACATGATGTCTTGTTAGGACCATCGGGAAGAATGTAATCGGTGTTGTTCTGGGCTATTTTCGTAAACATGTCTGCTTAAGACAAGAATTTCCTTGCAGACAGGCTGAGACAACACGAAACTCCTACACCAACTACAAAAGCGACCATTAACTATTTCTGTGACACTTTAAGATTTCCGAGAGGAAAACTTGGCTCTTATTTACATAGACATGTGACATCAGTGTAACACTGACAACCTTTTAGCTGCACCTGCAAATGTGAGACGCTATGCAAGCATCTCGCTAAGGGTGATCTGCTATGCATCTCTCTCAGCGCTGGACCCGCACCTACGCGTCATCGCACCAGCAACGGTGCCTAGGTGAACACGTATTTAGACAGGTATTTCTCAGGTATCATATATGAAAGAGACGCCACTGCCTCATCCTTGTGGGACCTGAACTGACACCTGCGCGTGGTTCGGCAGCTGACAGCCGCGTCGCCACTTCGCGGACGCCGCCGATGCATCCCGCCTCCTGAGAGCGTGTGCGGTGGCGTCCTGTGCGGTCCAGCTGACAGGGAACGGCGGGCGGTGCGTGCTTCGCGATCGAAAGATTTTTAACTGTGTAATTATGTGTGGTGTGTGTTTCATGACGGTATTCCTTGCGCAATCAGAATAAAACAAGAAAAGCGATCGATGGAATTACTTCTCACAAGACCTGTATCTTTCCAAATAGCAGATAATGATTAGCAAGAGAAATCCAAGCCCCGCAAACTGATTTTTTTAATAATAAAACAATATACCCCTGAATTTCCGTTTGTGGGATACTTCCTCTCCATCGCAGAGCCGCCAGTTTCCAGGTAGAGGAGGGAAGGGGAGAGGGGAAGGGGCGAGGGGGTGGGAATGGGGTGGCGGGGGCGGTGATCGATTTCCTGAAAAATTCTTTAAATAAATTAAAAAACTACATTCCATACACACACAAAAATTTTGCATCACCTTGGTTCCAGGAGTTTCGGAACACGTACAGAAAACTGGAATAGAGATCAACATAAACATCGTTTCCGCCCTTTTTATTGCTCATGAAAACCACACATTGCATGTTGTACCACCATACAGCGAGACCTTCAGAGGTGGTAGTCCAGATTGCTGTACACACCGGTACCTCTAATACCCAGTAGCACGTCCTCTTCCATTGATGAAAGCCTGTATTTGTAATGGCATACCATCCACAAGTTTGTAAAGGCACTCTTGGTCCACACTGTCCCACTCCTCCATGGCGATTCGACATAGATCCCTCAGAGTGGTTGGTGGGTCACATTGTCCATAAACAGCCCTTTTCAATCTATCCCAGGCATGTTCGATAGGGTTCATGTCTGGAGAACATGCTGGCCACTCTAGTCGAGCGATGTTGCTATCCTGAAAGAAGTCATTCACAAGATCTACACGATGGGGGCGCGAATTGTCGTCCATGAAGACGAATGCCTCGCCAATATGCTGCCGATATGGTTGCACTACCAGTCGTAGGATGGCATTCACGTATTGTACAGGTGTTATGACGCCTTCCAGGACTACCAGTAGCGTACGTCAGCCCCACATAATGCCACCCTAAAACAGCAGGAGCCTCCATCTTGCTGCACTCGCTGGACAGTGTGTCTAAGGCGTTAACCGAGACTGGGTTGCCTCCAAACACATCTCCAACAATTGTCTGGTTGAAGGCATATGCGACACTCATCGGTGAAGAGAAGGTGATGCCAATCCTGAGCGGTCCATTCGGGATGTTGTTCTGCCCATCTGTACTGCGCTGCATGGTGTTGTGGTTGCAAAGATGGATCTCGCCATGGACGTTAGGAGTGAAGTTGCGCATCATGCAGCCTATTGCGCAGTTTGAGTCGCAACACGATGTCCTGTGGCTGCACTAAAAGCATTATACAACATGGTGGCGTTGCTGTCAGGGTTGGTCCGATCCATAATCCGTAGGTAGCGGTCATCAACTGCAGTAGTAGTCCTTGGGCAGCCTCAGTGAGGCATATCATGGATAGTTCCTGTCTCTCTTTACCTCCTCCATGTCCAAACAACATCGCTTTGGTTCACTCCGAAACGCCTGGATGCTTACCTTGTTGAGAGCCCTTTGTGGCACAAAGTAACAATGCACACGTGATCGATCAGCGGTATTGAGAGTCTAGGCATGGTTGAACTACAGACAACACAAGCTGTCTATCTGCTTCCTGATGGAATGACTGGAAGTGATCGGCTGCAGACCTCCTCTGTCTAATAGGGGCTGTTCATAACATGGTTGTTTACATCTTTGGCCAGGCTTATTGACATCTCTGAACAGTCAAAGAGACTGTGTGTGTGATACAATATCCACAGTCAATGTCTATCTTCAGGAGTTCTGGGAACCAGCGTGATGCAATTTTTTTTCATGTGTGTAATTCAACAATTTTCTATACATTGTGTAAATTGTTTAAACAATTCCATTTCTTTTCGCCACTCTCTGATAACCATGTCCGCCCATTTCTTGCAAAATTCTCATAAGAGTTTGTCTGTCGATTGAATCGTATGTTTTCTTGAAGTCAATGAAAGTAACTATGTACTGTTTATTTGCTAGTTTAATTTGACTTAATACTGACTTCAAGTTCAGGATCTGTTCAGGACAAGAACGTCCTTTTCTAAAAACCACCCTGATAATCTCCAAGTTTTGGGTCCAATTGGGGTTTGGCTCTGTTCAATAATGCCTTAGATAACACCTTATAGGCGACTGCTTTCTATGAGATCCCTCTACAATTGTTGATGTCAGTTAAATCACCCTTCTGGTGTAAGGCGTGCAACAGAGCAGATGACCAGTCATCTGGTAACTTCTCAGTATCCCAAATGTTCCATAGGATCTCAGTCAACTTGCTGATTGCTTTGTCTCCAGCTGCTTCCACAGTTCTGCGACTATAGCGTCTTTTCCTGGTGCTCTGGTGTTCTTCAGGGAGTGAATGATGTTTTTCACTTCTTACTCTGTTGGAGTGTAGGAGTTTGGTTGTCTCTGACTGTCGTGATAGATAAAGAAGATTTTAGGGGACTCACAGTTGAGAAGATTCTCAAAGTACTTGGCCAATATGTGGCAGTTGTCATTGTCATTAAAGGCTATGTTTCCACGTGGTCCTCTGAAGTATAAGGTGGGTGGGGCATAGCTTCTAAGGTTTTGCCTTTAGTCAATCTGACAGGGTGAAGTAGTACTTACTAGACACCCACACATGGGGACTTACCTAGTATCCACTACTTCATTCAACATAAAAGAATGGTTAGTGTGTCATATGACAGACTATCACTGGACAGGGAGTAGTCACCTGAGCGTGAGAGAAAGAGAGGGAGGGAGGGAGAGGGGAGGGAGAGAGAGAAAGAGAGAAAGAGAGAGAGAGAGAGAGAGAGAGAGAGAGCGGGGGGGGGGGGGGGAGAGAGATAGAGAGAGAGAGAGAAATTTCCCAGGTATCAATATCAAAGAGTTGCTTCCGCTGACATCATATGGAAGGTGTGCATCTGGGAGCAGATCGTGTATGTGCTGCAACCAGAAGTAGCCACTTGAGGTGGAAAAGGACACCACTGTGAACAAAGGGGCTCATGCTTGTGGGTTGACCTGGCTGCCAGATTGTCACAAGAATATGAACAAAGTTGTTGAGACACTATGGTCTGCTGATTTGGAGAGGTTGGTGGGAATACTGCCAAGTAGTGGCACGTGACAGGAAGTAGCCACATGGAGTGTGCTAATACCGTGAGATGGTTGGTGGTGTAGTGGCCAACAGTAGCTGCAGGGCCTGAGCAGGAAAGTACAGTTTCTCAGACACTGGCACTTGGTGCAGCCTGGTGAAGCTGTTGGTGTGTGTGTGTGTGTGTATGTGTGTGTGTGTGTGTGTGTGTGTGTGTGTGTAATTATGTGCACTGAGTTACATTGACATCGATTTTGTGATGGTAATCCTTGCATGATCAGGAAAAAGCGAACTATTTAACGACTTCTTTTCGATGTATTTTACAAGACCTGCATCGTCTCAAACAGTGGAGAATGATAAGAAAGAGAAATCCAACCCTTGGGAATTGAATTTTATAAATAAACAGTACATCCTTTGCTATGTAATTGAATTTCCTGTCATGCGATACTTCCTCTCCAGTACACCCATCAGTTCCCAGATGGAGGAGGGTAGAGGATGCATGGGGAATTTTCCAGCAGAGGGGGGGGGGGTTAAATAATTGATCAATTTAATTAATTAGTCAATTAATTTGATATCAAAAGCATGTTTGTATAGGTGAGGAGAAGGGGAGACGGGTTGTGGAGGAGGAAGGGGAGGAGGAGGGGAGAGGGATTTGGGAGTAGGAGGGGGGACAGATTGGGGGCTTTCTCAGAAGGACAGATTATCTCTAGGACATCATAAATCAATCGCAGGGGGTCAGAAACCAGTTAGCAGAACAACAGGTTAAGGGGAGGCAGAGGGGATCATAAATCAGACTTGCCCTGACTGTATGCAACCCACCCAAAAATCTGTCTTGGAACACAGTTTGCCCTGCTACTTGCATAGATTGCTTCCACAGTTGGCAGCATATCCAGAAGACCCCTTCTCTCCATGATGTGTCATTAAAGATATAAAGTAGAGAGATTTAAACTTAAAGGGAAACAGACTTACAATGTTGTATGACAGGTGCCATAGTACGCAAAAATAGCAGGAAATACAAACCTGGGGCAGTAATGGAAACTCAGACAATTGAGCAAAGCTAAAAGTGGAGTGAAAAGTAAAACGCATTTCTCTTCCCATCTGTAATGACTACTTCTTGAACCCAAGTAACGAAAAAAAGACAGAATGTGTGCAATCTGCACTGTTGCCAAATCTCCCACTGCTCTCCCCTACTTTCTAAGCCAACTGGGTGATGTGTAAATGATGAGAAAATAAAAAAAATGGGGGATGGGGTTATGTCCTATTGGCTGAGACATACGAGAACAGCCTGCATTGTTGCCAAATTTATCCACTATGGCCAACATAATGACATCATAATGAAACATAGCGGATCCAAGAAGGCAGAAGGTCACCAAGACATCAGATGCATAAACTGTTGTATGAACATGCCCAAGGACATCCTTATAATGTTACAATGTAAATGTATGCGATGCATAATTTAAAAAGTATGTATCTTAGGGATGTTTCTGACATGTATATACTAGTAACACACTAAAAACTATGCTACAATGCTTCCCAGAATTTAAGATAGGTATAAAATGGCACAAAATTCAAGAAGGTAAGACAGCCCACTCGTTTTATGTTTTAAATGATATGGTATCCTACATTTTACATTCACCACCGTCAGACATGAAGCACAACTTTTGTATACATGGAAGACGAATTAGAAGTTGTACTCACATTAAATGTGTGTTTGTAACACCAGCCTAGATCAGAGGCGCTTTATTTGATGTTTCAACCATTAGCAAACTTTTTACCCACTTCAGATACATCGCTAACATGAGTCTGGCTGCTGGGTAGTCCATGTCTCAAGCTGTCGGCGATGTGCCCTGATGACATGCGACCACCTGCGCCGTTCTACACTGTGTGCGCCTTTTTGTGTAGGTACCTGACACACACCTGCGTTCTCTGCTGCCTCGCAGTAGATTGAAGATTGGTGCAACTGTGATTTATCAAGTGACCCTGCCATCCCCCTCCCCTTTCAAAACCTAAAACTGGTTGCCACCCCAGTGCACCATTTGCCTCTCCCCCATGTCACTCGACGCCCTCTTGTGAAATGCTCCTGGCCAGGTGAGACTTTGCTGTACCATCACACTGCAGCTGTAGTTGCCTTGAAATAGCAGACAGACTTTAGATAATACATAGCAAATGCTTCCCCGCATCACACTAAATTTAATAGCCAGATGTTTTCCAAAGCTACATACCTTATCACCATGATTTATTATCCAATTAGGACTGCCCAGAGACCCTGGTTGGCCGATGCTCTTCCAAGAAGCTTGTTCCTTATCACTATATTTTTCATTCTGATGGTTACCAAGACCATTTACCTTATTACTATAGTCATTACCCAATTTGGGCTACCCAGGGATACTGGTTGGTACATATGTTTAAAAGAACATGTTATAATTTGGTTGCCAGATGCTTTTCCAAGAAGTGTGCAACAATTTTTCACTCCTCTGACTACCAAATGCTTTTCTGAGAAAAATGTTCCTTATCACTACAATTTTTCCATGCTCTTACCCCATGTGCTAGTTTTCAGCTTACCCACTCATTTTCCCAGATTGGCCAGAAAGTTTATTTGTTATTTATTACTTATTTATTTAACCTGACGTCATAAGGGCCATCTGGCCCTCTCTTACATCGAACCAAGGTTTTACACATACAGTACTTTTTTATATCATTACTATGTAAGAAATAACAATTTTAACATGAAATATAGAGTTAAAATGATTTGAGTGTCTATAATGACCATGTGAGTAAATAATACTGACTATGAACTAATAAAGTTAACACTGACAGTACTTCTACTACTGCTGCAGCTGCCACAAATAATAATAATAATAATAATAATAATAATAATAATAATAATAATAATAAATCTGACATCATACTCACCAATAAAAAGAAGAAATTAAGACAACTAATCGAAATATCCATACCTAATACAATATACAGAAGAAAACAGGAGAAAAAAACTGAAAAATACATCCAACTGGCTAAGGAAGTCAAAGACATGTGGCATCAGGATAAAGTTGACATCATACCAATTATACTATCAACTACAGGAGTCATACCACACAATATCCACCAGTACAACAACGCAATACAGCTACATCCAAACCAAGGTGCAATTTGTGCTTTTACCAGTGGGGGGGATGTCTTAGGGGGTTTAGTAGAATTCTGTATGTTACTAGCTTGGACCATGGCGTTACACATGTTTAAACAGCTATTTATAATTAGATGTTAATGCCGAAACTCACTATTCATGCGTATGCACTATCAGAAAGGCCATTCTTTGTTATATCTTTAAAAGTACATTATAGGTAAAGCTTATTTACAATATCATCTATATACAGGTATACGAGGGGAATTCAAAAAGTAGAGGCACATTTGTGAAAAGTTGTACTTATTCTGGTGATAGAAAACTGAAAAATTTATTAATAGTATTAATAGTAAGACTTATTAAAAACTTTAAATGTTCGGCTCCACAAATTTAAATTATATGTAAAGTTTTACTCCAGTGCGTGGGAAATAAACATCCCAGGTTGGGATGCATAAACTAAAACCAGAGGAGGGGATGGTCTGATCCCCCCCCTGCAAATCGCACACTGATCCAAACATATATATATATAACTACAGAAATCTGTAATTATTGATACCTGTTCAATTACACGAAAGTTCCTAAATGCAATGTAACATATACCGTACAGTTAAAAAGAAGTCACGCTTGATCAAGGTCCGCATCACTTTCCATTTTTAACCAGACATAACGTCTGAGAAAGGAAATAATAATAATAATAATAATAATAATAATAATAATAATAATAATGATAAAGATAATAAGAATACACCCCGTGGAGGCCTGGGAAAAGAATAGGCCTCCGGTATGTTCTGCCAGTCGTAAAAAGCGACGAAAAGAACAAACCACTAATAGGGCTAACCCCCCTTTTAGTGTGATTAGTTGGTTCAGGACAGAACTAAAGAAGCCTCGGACAAGCACCGTCATGGTCAGGGACGAGGTTTGAATCCTATGCCCGCCCACAATGGTATCGACACTGCTAGCCAACTGGAAAATGATTTAAATCCAAATAAGAGGTGTTTTGCAGGATATGCTTCCTGCAATCACCCTAGAAGAAAACAAAGACAGAGGATGAGATGGTCAGATGAAGTTAATCGACACCTCATGTTCTGTTATTACCAAGCAACAAACCTAGGAACCAACACAACTGGATACATATCACAAGTATACACAAAATTTATTAGCAGATACCCAGAATTAAAATTTTTAACAGAACAACGTCTAGCTGATCAGATCCATGTAATAATCAAAAATAACAAGATACCCCAGTCAGAATTAGAAAACATCAAACAACAAGTACAACAAATACTGGAACAAAATAACGTGCAATCAGAAGAGGAAGAAAATACAGTAATGGACTCAAACATCCCAGAGCAAACAGACAAAGAACAACACATATCAATTAAACAATCAGAGGAAAACGAAATCTTAAGACAGCCGCCAGAACAAGCACAAATAGAACTCGAAGTAACACACATGTTAGATATAGAAGAAAAATTTCAGCTGACATATATAGAATACAAAGACACAAATACAGACATTAGACCATTCTTGCATAGACCGCCAAATAACCCACAAGTCGAAACAACAATAAAAACTATCAACACAATCATACACAACAAAATAAATGAAAACACAACTATGGAAGAGTTACAACTACTGGTTTACATAGGAGCACTCACTACACTAAATATACACACTAGGCAGAGATCAGAACCAACCAACACACAGAAGAAACCCACAAAACCAGCATAGCAACACAGGCTACAGATCAGAATAGAAAAACTGAGAAAAGACATCGGACAGCTAACACAATTTATAGGAAATGAAATGTCAGAAAAAAAACGAAAAAGGTTAGGTAAAATCTTACAACAAGAAGCGATAGAGCAATTAGATGAAAAGAAGCAGAAATTACAAGCATTGGCCAAACGACTTAGAAGATACAAAAAAAGCGAAAATAGAAGGAAACAAAACCAAACATTCAACACAAACCAAAAGAAATTTTACCAGACAATAGATAACACACACATTAAAATAGACAATCCACCAAACATAACAGACATGGAACACTTCTGGAGCAACATATGGTCAAACCCAGTACAACATAACAGGCATGCATGGTGGATACAAGCAGAAACAGATACATACAAGATGATACCACAAATCCCTGAAGTGATAATTTTGCAACATGAAGTCACCCAAGCAATTAATTCTACTCACAATTGGAAAGCCCCTGGAAAAGGTAAAATAGCAAATTTCTGGCTAAAGAAGTTCACCTCAACGTATTCACATCTAACTAAATTATTTAACAGTTACATTGCAGACCCATACACATACCCTGATACACTTACACATGGAATAACTTATCTGAAACCTAAAGATCAAGCAGACACAGCAAACCCAGCTAAATATCGCCCCATAACATGCCTGCCAACAATATACTAAATATTAACTTCAGTCATTACACAGAAATTAATGACACATACAACACAGAACAAAATTATAAATGAAGAACAAAAAGACTGTTGCAAAGGAGCACGAGGATGTAAAGAGCAACCGATAATAGACACAGAGGTGACATATCAAGCTAAAACTAAACAAACGTCACTACACTATGCATACATTGATTACCAAAAAGCTTTTGATAGTGTACCCCACTCATGGTTACTACAAATATTGGAAATATACAAAGTAGATCCTGAATTGATACAGTTCCTAAACATAGTAATGAAAAATTGGAAAACCACACTTAATATCCAAACAAATTCAAATAATATTACATCACAGCCAATACAGATTAAGCGTGGAATATACCAAGGAGACTCATTAAGTCCTTTCTGGTTCTGCCTTGCTCTGAACCCACTATCCAACATGCTAAATAATACAAATTATGGATACAATACTACTGAAACATACCCACACAAAATCACACATTTGCTATACGTGGATGATCTGAAACTACTGGCAGCAACAAATCAACAACTCCACCAATTACTAAAGATAACAGAAGTATTCAGCAATGATATAAATATGGCTTTTGGAACAGACAAATGTAAGAAAAATAGCATAGTCAAAGGAAAACACACTAAACAGGAAGATTACATGTTGGATAACCACAGCGACTGCATAGAAGCGATGGAAAAAACAGATGCCTATAAATATCTAGGATACAGACAAAAAATAGGAATAGAAGAACTAAAAGAAAAATATAGACAAAGACTAACAAAAATACTGAAAACAGAATTGACAGCAAGAAACAAGACAAAAGCTATAAATACTTATGCTATACCAATATTGACCTACTCATTTGGAGTAGTGAAATGGAATAACACAGACCTAGAAGCACTCAGTACACTTACATGATCACAATGCCACAAATATAGAATACATCACATACATTCAGCAACTGAAAGATTCACATTAAGCAAAAAGGAAGGAGGAAGGGGATTTATCGACATAAAAAACCTACATTATGGACAGGTAGACAATTTACGAAAATTCTTTCTAGAACGAGCAGAAACTAGCAAAATACACAAAGCAATCACTCATATAAATACATCGGCTACACCACTGCAATTTCATAACCACTTCTACAACCCTTTAGATCATATATTATCAACACATACGAAGAAAGTAAATTGGAAAAAGAAAACACTACATGGCAAGTATCCGTATCATCTAACACAGCCACACATCGATCAAGACACATCTAACACATGGCTAAGAAAAGGCAATATATACAGTGAGACGGAAGGATTCATGATTGCAATACAGGATCAAACAATAAACACCAGATATTACAATAAGCATATTATTAAAGATCCCAATACCACAACAGATAAATGCAGACTTTGCAAACAACAAATAGAAACAGTAGATCACATCACAAGCGTGTGTACAATATTAGGAAATACAGAATACCCCAGAAGACATGACAATGTAGCAAAAATAATACATCAACAGCTTGCCTTACAACATAAACTTATCAAACAACACGTTCCCACTTACAAGTATGCACCACAAAATATACTGGAGAATGATGAATACAAATTATACTGGAAGAGAACCATTATAACAGATACAACAACACCACATAACAAACCTGACATCATACTCACCATTAAAAAGAAGAAATTGACACAAATAATCGAAATATCCATACCCAATACAACAAATATACAAAAGAAAACAGGAGAAAAAAATTGAAAAATACATCCAACTGGCAGAGGAAGTCAGGGACATGTGGCATCAGGATAAAGTTGACCTTATACCAATTATACTATCAACTACAGGAGTCATACCACACAA